>NC_057796.1:161779437-161929165 GCF_018294505.1 Triticum aestivum | reverse complement strand
ATTTCCCACGACCCTCAAATGCTTTCAAGATTATTTGGACATTTAAGAGTATTTATAGAATTTAATTTTCCAAATTCAAATACTTATGAATTAACTCCAAAATCCATAAATGTCCTAGAAATGTGTGCATCATTTTTGGGAGAAGTTTTCACCCATTCCAAAATTGATGAACTTTTCTGTAGGCCATTTTGGGTAGATCGAAAAGATTTAATTTAACCCTAATTGTATTTCATTTAGTGCTAGGGTTTTAACATCCCCATTTCAAGATTAATTGAAATCGAAAATGATGCATGGATGCAATGCCACTAATTACAAGAAGATTTCTAGGGCTGTGACAACTCACCCCCACTAAACAAGAATCTCGTCCCGAGATTCAAGTAGTGAAGTAAGAAGACAGAGGGGTCACAAAACTATCACAGTCTTCTCAGTCCAACTGCCCTTCACGAAGATGTTGATCCGTTGCTTCAATTAATGTTGACGTCTTTGCTTTCGAGATCTTCATCCGACATGATGATGATAAGGGAAACTCTATAGAAATTGATCTCCTTAAAGATCGGGCACTCAAGATCAACTCATGGAGTGAGACGTTGAAACATCTTGAGTTGAGACACAAAACACATCGAGAGGGATGGAAGAGCAAACGATGAGATTTGATTTGGTGGGCAACAACCCCACGCTTAGGTAGGATGGTGCATGGTTTCAAAGTAGCGAGGAGATAATTGCCACGATTCCATAACGGGGCACCTTGGGAAGGGTGACTCGTAGAAATATTCCTTAAGTGGCAAAAAGAATTACTTTTGATATAAATATCATTGAAACTCTTTATACCAACTTAAGGCAATCACAAACGATCGTTCGAGGGAGTTCGGGAGAACGACACACTCGGGCTAGGATGGACGATGTGGACTACCTTGTTGAAGACAACACAAGGGGTGATTTTCTTATCACTGGAAATGGTCGGAACCTCTGGTGGGACCACTTTTGAAGATGGTCCTTATCAGTAATTACTGGGAAGGGTAATCCAAGGTAGGATGGCACAATGACGATGCAAGCTGGGAACAAAAAATGCAAATGCTAGGAATGATTCTAGTAACTGGGGAGAAACTCGACAGTAGAGAGTGAATCTACTGTTTGAAAGGTTTAGCACAACCGAAGGAAACTGGGGGCAATTCCAGTTAGTGCCGATGATAACACCTAGTGCTTGTGCGTGCTCTCAAGAACTTGAGCATTTCCGTATTCATCAAGGTTGTACCAATATCCGTGTCAAGGATCCTGGCAACACAACATACCACCATGACGAATAGTGATGGACGATGCAGATGCAAAGGAAGATAACACCTTCTCAGATTTCACCTTAGCGAGGCCAAGGAAGCAAAATCTGGATGATCGACCGAGAGACATTTAGCACTCCGCTTCTAATGTTCTCCTTGATGTTCTAGCGTAACCCATTAGATGTGGTTTGGTATCTTGAACATCAAGTAGTAGGTCGGACTTCGGGAGCGTAGGAATCCAGAGGGAATAACTAGCGGAATAAATCCTAAGAAATCCTTATGGGGAGGTGGCCAACTTCCTCAATCAAGATACTACACTAATAAGCCTTCCGGCTGGATGTGTTGGCCACGACATCCACTTTACCGGTTATCGAGAGGCAATATTATAATTCTTGGGAAATGTTCCAACCATCATATCTGTCTGAGATTCAGATCTAGTTGGTTTCAGTCTAGAAACCAGGTCTAGTTGGTTTCATCAAGTCTAGAAAGAAAATTAAGGTTTGCAACACAAATCGACGAGAAGACGTTGCAAGATTCTCAGGGGATGAACTACGATAGCAAGCTCCAAAACATGAGCTGGTTCTGCTACATACATGTGAGCACGTTGTCCCAGACAAGCATGATCACATGGTAGTCTTATAATAAAACACTACCGAGTTCTGGTTGGGAACCATCAACGAGGATATCGAAGTCCTTTGATAAGTCCGGATTAGCTCTTATGAAGGAACTCCTTCTCCTTGAACAAATCAATCAGTGGCTTGGTGTGCTAGGGATACATATAGAATGAAGGTTGCAAGTCTCCAAACCGCGGTATACTTCGCACATATGCATGACTGACTTGGGATGATTCCAGAGGAGGCAAAACAAACTTTCTCGAATTCACGGCGGCAACTTGCATCTAATGCACATGAATTAGAGTAAGTCACTTCTTTCATCCAACATATGCTTCATGAACGGATCACGAAGATAATGCTTATAAAGTTTCCAATACTAGCTGGATGTTCAGCACGAGTCATGGAGAAGGTAGCAGTGTTGCTGATGGGCTCAACAACATTTCATCCAGGTTTCCATGGAGATGGAATTCCATAATTATGTGAACAAGTGATAGCATTGGTCAGACCCAAAAGATATAATGGTGTATGCTCGAGGGATCAACCACGAGTAAGACAACATTATGAACATCGTTGGTTCTGATTTGACTTGATGATAGCCCATACTCAAATCAAAGTCTTAATATGAGAATAGGTCCAACAACTGATCACAGGGACCAATCGATGAAGATATCATCTATCTTCAACACACACAAAAAGATATCCCTTAGTGATAAACTAAGTCAGATAAGCTTTTATCTTCCAACTCTCCAAGTTGTTGTTTTGCTTAACCAACTAGCTCAGGGGTATCCAGCACGGATTCTTGGAGAAGGGGTGGTTTACAAGAGACCCACTTGATCACGAACTCAACATAGCGGTCAGGTGGCAACCTGGTGACACTTCCGAGAAGATATTCGGAACATCACGAACCACCGATATGTTACTAAGCTCGAGAACGATCTTGCTTTTCAGAGCAAGACGATATGACCGAATAAGCAAGGACTGACACTATCCTAACTCATTGATCGAAAAGTGCACTGGGAATAAGGACTGGGTAGCACGATCAACCTTAGGATGTGATTCAGTAACCAACACGCTAAGGATGAAATTATTGTCCTTTAACTACCAAGCAACGGAGTTGCTAGGAGTATAGATTTCACACATCATAGTTCACCTGTCGGCATTCCGGTCGTGACGACACGGAACTGAGGAATGAGCAATGATGGCGAGAAGTATCACTCGTTAAGAATTCGTGAGAGATGGTGCAATTCCTACAATATTCTCGACATAAAGGGGGTAATACTCGAAGGTAGAACAGAACAAAAGCTGGTTAGGCATTTGATCTGCGGAATACAACTACTTTGACCCAATCCCAGAGATGGACGAGGTACTGGAGTTTGTTTCTCCTAGTCATTCCGGATTAGAATGGCTTGACAGACCACAGGAATAATAGGCATCGATAACACAATTGCACAATTACTCCTGACTATCAATTGATAGACGAGGGCCAGAAAATAACTAAAGAGGGACAACCCAAAGGAACATATGTTTTTTTTTCTGAGTTGTGGATGCATGGATTAGTATGTCGAACCAAGTCCAACAAGTTCCTTCTAGATAACCCATGCAGAAAGGGTAGAACTGGCAGATTCACAATGTAGAATGGAGAACTCATTAAGAGCACTCTGGTCGTGACCTTTTGGTTCAAACGAACTCCTGCCAAGAATGGTTCATGGTATTTAGAAGAACGATATACCTCGGACCTCGAGGACTAATGCAAAGGTTACTAATAACTTAAGGGAACTAGCAAACACTAGCTACACGAGTTAAGTAGAGTGAATCTTGGGCTCAAGAACCCAGAAGTAGAATGCCTACTAACTAGATGGCATCACGGGATGCTTTCGAGAATAATGGCCAGAATCTGCACACTGGGAATACAAGCATAGCTAGCTTACTAGGTAATCTTCTAAGACACCTAGGGTCGTAATAATAACTCCAACATATATGTCAAGGCAACAGAGTACCTCAACTCAACGATTAGTGTGGTTAATCTGGCCCAAAGGAACATCGAGAACGGAAAGAAGGGATTGCAAATGCATCGGACTATTTAGAAACCTGGGATGACTTGGACAGCATAACTGTAAATGCTCAAAAATTTGAGACATCCTGCAAAATGTGGCATACCACTTAACATCACAATATAAACATTCCGGATCAACTGAACACGGAAGTAGTAGAACTGAACTGAGGCTTAAGTCCATCAATCCTATGAGTCTACGGATTAGTAACACGTGATCCTGATAGAAAGATGAGAAGGCCTAGTTCTTAATCCCCGTAGAAGAGAAGAGGGTGACTCAGATCAGAAGGGCATAAGGTAAAGGAGTAAAAAGAGCCTTACGTTCCCTTCCACAATCAATTCCCTTACATAACTAAAGCATTTCTAGACTCAACTTCGACCAGTTTGGCTTCGTAAACCTACAGGCAGTCAGGCTCTGATACCAACGCTGTCGGGACCCCGATTCCAAGTCACACCGATCTAGCCTGTAACACCTCATATCACTTTGCGGCCTCACGCACGGTACTCCCACGGGTGTCGCCTTACCATGGCCCGGGACCGTTTGCGCCTTTTGGCTCACGTATATGACAATGTCGCTAGCATCCATATGACAGAGAACCCGGGCCGACATGGCTAGTCATGAACCCAAAGCGGCACTAACGTATGGGGACAGGCATACATGAATCAACATCGAACGTGTCGGTCAACAGCGTGCGAATCCGGGCTGTAGCACTGGGCTAACAGGACTCCGGGAACCCGGGCTGTAGCAGGCTAGGAGGACTCCGGATGTCACCGCGTGACATTTCCCCTAAGGGACAGACACAGGAACGATATGAAACACATGCCGGCCAGTCAAGTGTCCAGAGCAGTAGTGCTGGGCTAGCAGGACTCCGGTGAACCGGGCTGTAGCGGACTACTATGGCTCAAGGAGGCACTAGACTACATTTCCCCATAAGAGAGGCTGCTAAGGATAGACAACTAGATTGTCGGATCCCATACATACCAAGCATTTCAATCATACACACAATATGCTCGATATGTGCAGATACAACATGGCATCACAACAAGACTCTACGACTCAGAGTATTTATTCATTAGGCCCGAAGAGCCAGATATTACAAACATGGGTCTCATGACCCAACATTCAGAGCATACAAGTCAAAGCACATGCGGAAGCTTAACATGTCTGAGTACAGACATCTATAAATGAAAAAGGCTGAGAAGCCTGACTAGTGGAGCCCACTGGTCAGTGACTCAGCTAACCAACCAAATTAGTTAGTGCTAATCTAAGTTAATTAGGGCCTGGGCCACATGGAGTGGCTCTAGGGTGGTTTAGCTGGGTCATTAGTGGCTAATGACGAGCCACGTCATCAGTCGCCGGAGTTCGCCGGCGACGACCATTTCGCGCTGACGGAGATCGTCGGGATCTCGCTATAGCCCACGGTTTGAGGCGGGGTTTTGCTCCTACGGATTGCTGGCGCTCCCGCGCATCTAGTGGTGGTAGCAGCAGCAGCTGGGATGGCCGGAGGTGACGGCGGCGAGCGCTTTCCGCGGCGGCCGAGTACGGGCACGCTGGACACAGCGTTTGGTGCACGGAGGACGAGTTGCGGGTTGCTACGGGAGCCTGCGGACTCGCTGAGCCGGGGTGGCTCGAATGCGTGGTAGATGCGCTCTAGTACGGCGGTGCCATGGCCGGCGGCGGTGAGCTCTCGGGCTCGGTCGGAAGACGGGCTAGGGGACGAGACAGAGGGGGGAGAAGCGAGGGGGAAGCAACAGGAGCTCACAGTGACTCTAAGGCGTCGTCGAAGAGGTCGGGGAAGCCCGGACGGTGACGAATCGAACGGGGCGGCGCTCGGAGCAGAGGAAGAGACAACAACGATAGCGGCGCTGCGGGTGCTCCGACGTCACGTGCGTTGGCGTAGAGCTTCATGGATCCGAGGCGGAGCTTGTAGGCTAGTTGGATGGCCGCGGGGATGCTAGTGGCTGCGGTGGTTCACGGCGGCGTGCTCAGGCACGTGAGGGGAAGAGCGATGGAGAGAGACAGAGGAGAGGGAGAAGGTCGGAGAGAGTGAGAGAGTCCCAGGGGGTGCGGCGACGCGGAGAGATCCAGGGTGACGGGGACGCAGCAGGCAGGGTGGAGTGGCCGGGGCGGTGCCGGCGCGCTGCGTCCACGCGCTCTGCCTACTGGCCTGGGGAGGAAGACGACAGGAAGGAGGAGGTGGGCTGGGCGAATCTGCTAGGCCACCAGGTAAGTGGGGCCTCAGGTAAGTCTCTGCTTCCTTTTTTATTTCTTTCTGTTTTTATTTTCTGTAATTGTTCGATTTAGCAAAAATGCCAACCACTTTGTAAAATGCTCAAATATTTGTGGCACTGGGAATTATTTCCACGACCCTCAAATGCTTTCAAGATTATTTGGACATTTAAGAGTATTTATAGAATTTAATTTTCCAAATTCAAATACTTATGAATTAACTCCAAAATCCATAAATGTCTAGAAATGTGTGCATCATTTTGGGAGAAGTTTTCACCCATTCAAAATTGATGAACTTTTTCTGTAGGCCATTTTGGGTAGATCGAAAAGATTTAATTTAACCCTAATTGTATTTCATTTAGTGCTAGGGTTTAACATCCCATTTCAAGATTAAATTGAAAATCGAAAATGAGCAGGATGCAATGCCACTATTACAAGAAATTTCTAGGGCTGTGACAAGTTGTCATAAGGTCAAGTACAACTCCGGGTCATCCTTTTACGAGGGACACGGCTATTCGAATAGATAAACTTCCCTGCAGGGGTGCACCACATAACCCAACCACGCTCGATCCATTTGGCCGGACACACTGTTCTGGGTCATGCCCGGCCTCGTAAGATCAACGCGTCGCAGCCCCACCTTAAGCACAACAGAGCGGTCAGCCACGCCGGTCTAATCCTAAGCGCGCAGGGGTCTGGGCCATCGCCCTATGCACACCTGCACGTTGCGAACGCGGCGCGAGCAGACCTAGCAACCCACACGATCACGGCGGTTACGTCAAAGCGGTCCAACACGGCGCGCGCCACTCAGTCGCTGACATCCGAAGGCTTCGGCTGATACCACGACGCCGGGATACCCATAACTACTCCCGCGTAGATGGTTAGTGCGTATAGACCAAATGGCCAGACTTAGATCAAATACCAAGATCTCGTTAAGCGTGTTAAGTATCCGCGAACGCCGACCAGGGCCAGGCCCACCTCTCACCTAGGCGGTCTCAACCTGCCCTGTCGCTCCGCCACAAAGATCCACTTGCGGGTACTCCTACGAGCCGACCCGACTTTAGTCATCACATGTGTCATGTATATAGTATATAATTATATACCCGTGATCACCGCCTAGGTGATCACGGCCCGATAGTATAGCACAGCAGACGGACAAGAATGTAGGGCCACTGATGGAAAACTAGCATCCTATACTAAGCATGTAGGATTACAGGTAAAGATAACAACAGTAGTAGCAAGGATAGGCTATGCATCAGGATAGGATATCGGAAAGCAGTAACATGCTACACTACTCTAATGCAAGCAGTATAGAGAAGAATAGGCGATATCTGGTGATCAAGGGGGGCTTGCCTGGTTGCTCTGGCAAGTAGGAGGGGTCGTCAACTCCGTAGTCGAACTGGGCAGCAACAGTGTCGGTCTCGTAGTCTACCGGAGAGAAGAGGGGGAAGAAACAGTAAATACAATGCAAACATAAACATGACGATGCGTGACATGACAATGAGCAGTGCGAGGTGTGTCGTAACGCGACAGTAGGTGGTACCGGCGAAGGGGGGGGGACATCCGGGAAGTATTCCCAATGTTTCGCGTTTTCCGACAGACGGACCGGAGGGGAAAGTTTCGAGTTCAATAGGTTAGGGATGTGTGGTGGACGAATGGGCTGCGCATCCGGATTCGTCTCGTCGTTCTGAGCAACTTTCATGTTGAAAATATTTTAATCCGAGTTACGGATTAAAAGATATGACTTTCTAAAGATTTTATTAATTTATGGAATTTAATTAATTATTTAAATTAATTCGAAAATGGATTTATGACATCAGCATGACGTCATGCTGACGTCAGCAGTCAACAGGGGTTGACTGGGTCAAACTATCGCGTGGGTCCAGTGGGAGGGGCAGTTGGGCCAGGGTCCAGTGGGGGGAGGGGGGGTTCCTCCTTTCTTCTTTTTTTTGTTTGTTTCCTCTGTTGCATTTTCTTTTCTTTTTATTTATTTTCTTTTCTCTTTTACATCATTTTAAAATAGTTAGGCATTTTCTAAAAATATGTTTTCTCCACAATAATCTTCAGTGCAATATCTGGCACCCACCGAACATTTTTGTTTAAATTTTTGAAATTTTTTATTATTGACATTAATTTGAATTTAAATTTTGAAACGGTTTCGAATCATCGCGAGGTTAACAACAGTAACCGTGGTGATGTGGCATCATTAGCGTGGGATTACTGTAGCTTAATTATCTGGGCGTCACAAATCTCCTCCACTACAAGAAATCTCGTCCCGAGATTTAGGAGGTAGAAGGAAACAGTGCGGGGTATTCTTCGCGCAGACGATCCTCGCGTTCCCAAGTGGCCTCATCTTCAGAATGGTGCGACCACTGGACTTTGAGAAACTTGATCGCCTTCTGACATGTGCGGCGTTTAGCTTGGTCGAGAATGCGGACCGGATGCTCCTTATAGGAGAGGTGTTGCTGCAATTCGAGCACTTCATGATCCACTGCTCGGATTGGGTCCTTGAAGCAACGGCGGAGCTGTGACACATGGAACAGATCGTGAACCTGAGAAAGGTTCGGCGGAAGCTCCAGTTGGTATGCCACTTTTCCACGCCTTTCGAGAATAGTGAATGGGCCAATATAGCGAGGAGCTAGTTTGCCCTTGATCCCGAAATGGTGAGCACCCTTCATAGGTGTGACTCGAAGATAAGCCTTTTCGCCAGGTTGATAGACCATGTCTTTATGATGACGGTCATACTGACTCTTCTGACGTGACTGAGCAGTCTTGAGATTCTCACGGATAATGCAGACTTGTTCTTCGGCATTTGGATAATATCCGGACCAAGAGTGGACGTTCCCCAGTTTCTGACCAGTTCAGAGGGGTTCGGCACTTTCGTCCATATAACACTTTGAAGGGGGCCATCTTCAGACTAGCTTGATAGCTATTATTATAAGAGAACTCAGCATACGGGAGAGATTCCTCCCATTTCTTGCCGAAGGAGATAACACAAGCTCGAAGCATGTCTTCGAGAACTTGGTTGACGCGTTCAACTTGCCCTTGCGATTGAGGATGAAATGCAGTACTGAATGACAGACGAGTTCCCATGGCTTCTTGGAAACTTGCCCAGAATCTTGAAGTGAATAAGCTACCACGGTCTGAACTGATAACCAATGGAATACCATGGAGTGAAACAATCCTGGACATATAGAGCGTTGCCAACTGGCTAGCAGTGATCGTTTCTTTGACCGCCAGAAAATGTGCAACTTTGGAAAGCCGGTCAATTACAACAAGAATAGCATCATTACCTTTCTGTGATTTGGGAAATCCAGTGACGAAGTCCATCTCAACATGGTCCCATTTCCATTCAGGAATAGAGATAGGTTGCAGAATTCTAGCAGGCCTTTGATGTTCTGCTTTGATACGACGGCAAACGTCACACTCAGCAACATAACGTGCAATGTCTTGCTTCATATTAGACCACCAGAATCTCTGACGGATGTCTTGGTACATCTTTGTACTACCAGGATGGATACATAGAGGCGTATCATGAGCTTCTTTCATAACTTCCTGTGTCATATCCAGGTTTTTCTCTGCACATGGCACCACTAGGCGGCCCTTGAAGTATAAGGTGCCATCTTCAGCAATAGTGAAGAATGAGGGCTTTCCTTCTGCGAGGTAGCGCTTAATCTTGTGGGCTTCAGAGTCATACTTCTGTAGCCTTTTGATGCTATCCACGAGATCTGGTTTAGCAACTAGGGTATTGAGGGAACCCTGGGTAACAACGTGGAGGTTCACCTTGCCAAACTCCTTAGGAGGGGGAGCGAGTGCACCTGGAGGAACAATATGGAGGTTCAGCTTCCTAAATTCTTCAACAAGCGAGGGCTGAACTTTGTGAACCTGGAGGTGGTTGCAGTAAGACTGCGGCTCAAGGCATCAGCCATTACATTAGCCTTGCCTGCGTATAGGAAATACCCAAGTCAAAGTCTGCAACAAGCTCCATCCATCTCTGCTGACGGAGGTTCAGATCTGGCTGAGTAAATAGATACTTCAGACTTTGGTGGTCAGTGAAGATCTCGCAACGATTACCAAGAAGGTAATGTCGCCACTGCTTCAGCGCATGAATGACAGCAGCAAGTTCGAGGTCGTGAACTGGGTAGTTCTCTTCGTGAGGGCGCAATTGCCGAGAGGCATAAGCAATCACTTTGCGGTCTTGCATTAGGACACAGCCTAATCCTTGACGGGAAGCATCGCAGTAAATGACGAAGTCCTTCTTAGTATCAGGTGGAGCTAGAACTGGGGCAGAAGTCAACTTGTCTTTGAGTGCCTAGAAACTTTCCTGACATTTGTCTGTCCATTGGAACTTGACGCCCTTATGCAACAGTTAGTCAGAGGCCTGGCGATCTTGGAGAAGTTCTCGACGAATCGACGGCAATAGCTGGCGAGACCGAGAAAACTTCTGACTTGCTTAACGTTCTTGGGAGGAGTCCAATCAAGGATAGCCTGGACTCGTTCAGGGTTGACGACAATACCATCCTTAGAGATGACATGCCCAAGATAGGTTACTTCCGGTAGGCAGAATTCACATTTGGAGAACTTGGCATATAGTTGATGCTCTCGTAGCTTCTCCAGCACAAGTCGAAGATGTTCAGCATGTTCTTCTTCGTTCTTGGAAAATACCAGGATATCATCCAGATAAACCACAACGAACTTGTCGAGGTAATCCATGAATATATAGTTCATCAGACGAGAGAAGGTGGCTGGAGCATTGGTTAAACCGAAAGACATGACGGTGTACTCGTATGAACATATCGAGTCACGAAGGCGGTCTTTGGGATATCCTCTTCGCGAACGCGGATCTGGTGGTAACCCAACCTCAAGTCGAGCTTTGAGAACACTGACGAACCCGCCAGTTGATCATACAGATCATTGATCCGAGGAAGAGGGTATTTATTCTGAATGGTAGCTTGGTTTATAGGACGGTAGTCTTGAACTAATCGGTTTGTCCCATCCTTCTTCTTGACAAAGAGAGAAGGTGCTCCCCAAGGAGAGCAACTTGGGCGAATGAATCCTTTGCGAAGAGATTGTCGATTTCCTCCTTAAGCTCAAGGAGTTCATGCGGCGGCATCTTGTAGGGTCGCTTGGCTATAGGAGTGGTGCCTGGTTTCAAGTCGATGATGAATTCGACAGCTCTAGCAGGGGGAATCCCTGGAAGTTCTTCAGGGAAGACGTCGAGGAATTCACGCACGACGGGAATGTTTCAATGCCCTCGAGTGGTGCAGCGTTCAATGCATTCAATGCATAGAGCCTTGCCTCGGCATTTTGCACCAGATGGGCTTGGTAAGTAACTATCTCATCTGAAGGGTGTAGCAGATGGACGGTCTTAGTGGTGCAAACGATTGAAGCAGTATGCGCTTTTAACCAATTCATTCCCAGAATGAGATCAATGCTACAGGACTTCAGTACGATGGGAGAGACAAGAAATTCCAGTCCTTCAATTTCAACAGGAACGTCGTGACTAACCATAGAGGTTTGACATTGGCCCGCAGGGGTGTGTACCACTAGCGGAGTGTTCATCTCTTCGTATTTAATGCCATGCAGGAATGCAAATTCTGTTGATATGAAAGAATGGGATGCTCCTGTATCAAATAAAACGGATGCTGGTACTGAATTTACGAGGAGTGTACCCATCACAGTAGCGGGCTGGTCTTGAGCTTCGTTGAGATCAACGTGGTTGGCATGAGCACGACCATAAGACTTAGCATTGTTGTTGCGGGGCTGGTTGTTACCATGGCCAGCTGCTGGAAGGGCCAGTTGATTCTGGTTCTAATTCTGATAGCAGTTCCTGGCAAAGTGACCAGGTTGACCACACTTGAAGCACAGACCATTATCGGAAGTGGGAACAGGAGCCCCAGGTGGGGGAGCTGGTAGCTTGGACTGCCTAGATGGTGGATGAGGCAGACGCGGTGCAGCATAAGATTTCCTTGGGGCAGGTGCATTTGGACGGTACATGCTGTTCGGGATCCATATCTTTCGCTTCTGCGAGGGCGGGCCCGAAGATGAGCCCGTGTCATGGTTGCGCCTCTGAGAGCTCTGGTATTCCTGCAGACCAGTCTCGACATTGATGGCCTTATTCACCAAGGTGGCGAAATCGGCGAAGTCATGCACTAGAAGTGCGAGCTTGATGTCAGCTTGTAGTCCATCACGGAACTTCTTCTGTCTGCGAGCATCAGTTGCAATGTCTTCTTCAGCATAGCGGGACAAGTCCAGAAACTCCCGTTGATAAGCTTCAACAGTTTTGTTGCCTTGGGTGAGGTTGCGGAACTCATGCTTCTTCCGGTCCATGACTCCCTGAGGAATGAAGCGGGCACGGAAAGCAGCTTGGAAGTCTAGCCAGGTGATGATTGTTCCAGCTGGCAGAGTACGGCTGTCCCACCATTGAGCTGCGGGTCCCTTCAGAAAGAAGGAAGCAAAGTTGACATAGCTGGCAGGGGCTACATCGGCAGACTCCATCTCATAGGTGACGTCACGGAGCCAGTCATCAGCATCCAGAGGCTGAGTTGAGCTGCGGTACACAGTTGGGTTCAGGCGCATGAAATCCTGCGGAGTTACTGGGGTTGGTTGCTGGTCCATATTGGGGCGAGGAAACTGAGCCATCATATTTTCCATGAATTGGTGGTTCAGTTCAAACTGTTGGATCATACCAGCCATGTACTCAGGTGGTGGTGGTGGGGCATTGCCACCACTACCACGACCACCTGGTCTAACCATCCTGCTAATATATAACAGGGGTCGTTCAGCATTGAGAAATTTGCAAAGACAAGAATCATTCATGATGAAACATGCATAATGAAAGGAGCACGATAGCTACTACATAGTAGTCGGCATAACTTACAAAAAGGGGTCATGCATAGAGTTCAGTACACAGAGTTCAGTACATAGACTAAAACAACATAGGCGGCACACAGGCTCGCGGCGAATGCATCTAATACTACAAGCAAGCCTACATCAGTCCCAAGAGGTACTGTGGAGGTAATCGTAGCCCGATAGCTGGTAGTGAGGCAACGGATAGCCCTCCACGTCAGCAGACTGGGGGCCGCGGATACTCAAGTGTACAGCCCGACGCTCAGGTGGCAGAAGAGGACCAAGTGCGGGAGAGTAGCCTCCCACCTCTGGCCAACCGACACCGTGGGGCATCACGGTCCTGGTTGGGTAGATCGCAGTACGCGGTAGCTGTCCAGATCGGACAAAGGGGTGCAGCAGCGTCAGAGCACGGTAAAGGTGCTGACGGGTGGTGTACATCTCGTGGCGAAGAGCTCTGTTAGCTCGATCCAGCCCATCAGCATGCAGAACCAGGTTCTGATGGTAGAAGGGCTCTCGGGTGACAGTGGAGTAGGCAGCAGTATAGTATCCCTCCGCACCAACATTAGATGCGATAGCAATGTGCCTAAAAGGGGAGGTGTCCAACTCCCGATACTCTCCACAAAGACGTGTCAGAGCAGCATAGGCAGCATCGTGGACAACCATATCGATGGTCACACCGACACCATGTGCGGTGTGCAGCACAGTAGTGGAGTCATACTCCCGCGAGTAGAGGTGGACGATGGCACGGTACTGCTCCTGGTTAAAGTCCTGGTACTCCTCGTAGACGGTGTACTCAGGGTGCCAGCGATAACCCAGATAGGTCATCATCTCAGCTAGCACCGCAGGTGATCCCGAGGCACCAATGGCCGTCGTGTGGCGCATGACCTGCCTCGTGGGTTCCATCTGAAAGCAAAGACGTTTCAAAGGAGTCAAATGACAGTGTGTGAATTGTTCAAAATACTATACTAAGAAACAACTATGGCTTATCCAACTTTGGGGTGAATGCGGTCACGGGATCCTAGTGTTAGAGTTAGTAAATTCGTTTAACCCGAGTAGAAGAGAGTTCAGAGTCCCAGAGTAAGGGTCGAGGAGTAAAAGATCCTAGTACCAACCAATGGCGACGTGGGCCCGTAAGACACACAGCCATGTTAGTAAAAGTTTTGTAATGTCTAGACTCGACTTAGGCCAAGGAGTGTGGAAAGGGGGGTTCCTACAGGCAGTCGGCTCTGATACCAACTTGTGACGCCCCCGATTTGACCGTACACTAATCATGCACGCAAATGTGTACGATCAAGATCAGGGACTCACGGGAAGATATCACAACACAACTCTACAACATAAATAAGTCATACAAGCATCATAATACAAGCCAGGGGCCTCGAGGGCTCGAATACAAGTGCTCGATCACAGACGAGTCAGCGGAAGCAACAATATCTGAGTACAGACATAAGGTAAACAAGTTTGCCTTAAGAAGCCTAGCACAAACTGGGATACAGATCGAACGAGGCGCAGGCCTCCTGCCTGGGATCCTCCTAACTACTCATGGTCGTCGTCAGTGGCCTGCACGTAGTAGTAGGCACCTCCAGTGTCGTAGGAGTCGGCGTCGACGGTGGCGTCTGGCTCCTGGACTCCAGCATCTGGTTGCGACAACCAGATAGAGAGGAAAGGGGGAAAAGAGGGAGAGAAGCAACCGTGAGTACTCATCCAAAGTACTCGCAAGCAAGGAGCTACACTACATATGCATGTGCATATGTATAAAGGGCCATATCAGTGGACTGAACTGCAGAATGCCAGAATAAGAGGGGGATAGCTAATCCTGTCGAAGACTACGCTTCTGGAAGCCTCCATCTTGCAGCATGTAGAAGAGAGTAGATTGAAGTCCTCCAAGTAGCATTGTATAGCATAATCCTACCCGGCGATCCCCTCCTCGTCGCCCTGTTAGAGAGCGATCACCAGGTTGTATCTGGCACTTGGAAGGGTGTATTTTATTCAGTATCCGGTTCTAGTTGTCATAAGGTCAAGGTACAACTCCGGGTCGTCCTTTTACCGAGGGACACGGCTATTCGAATAGATAAACTTCCCTGCAGACCATATAACCCAACACGCTCGATCCCATTTGGCCGGACACACTGTTCTGGGTCATGCCCGGCCTCGTAAGATCAACGCGACGCAGCCCCACCTAAGCACAACAGAGCAGTCAGCACGCCGGTCTAATCCTAAGCGCGCAGGGGTCTGGGCCCATCGCCCTATGCACACCTGCACGTTGCGAACGCGGCCGCGAGCAGACCTAGCAACCCACACAATCACGGCGGTTACGTCAAAGCGGTCCAACACGGCGCGCGCCACTCAGTCGCTGACGTCACGAAGGCTTCGGCTGATACCACGACGCCGGGATACCCATAACTACTCCCGCGTAGATGGTTAGTGCGTATAGACCAAATGGCCAGACTGAGATCAAATACCAAGATCTCGTTAAGCGTGTTAAGTATCCGCGAACGCCGACCAGGGCCAGGCCCACCTCTCACCTAGGCGGTCTCAACCTGCCCTGTCGCTCCGCCACAAAGATCCACTTGCGGGTACTCCTACGAGCCGACCCGACTTTAGTCATCACATGTGTCATGTATATAGTATATAAGTATATACCCGTGATCACCGCCCAGGTGATCACGGCCCGATAGTATAGCACAGCAGACGGACAAGAATGTAGGGCCACTGATGGAAAACTAGCATCCTATACTAAGCATGTAGGAGTACAGGTAAAGATAACAACAGTAGTAGCAAGGATAGGCTATGCATCAGGATAGGATATCGGAAAGCAGTAACATGCTACACTACTCTAATGCAAGCAGTATAGAGAAGAATAGGCGATATCTGGTGATCAAGGGGGGGGGGCTTGCCTGGCTGCTCTGGCAAGTAGGAGGGGTCGTCAACTCCGTAGTCGAACTGGGCAGCAGCAGTGTCGGTCTCGTAGTCTACCGGAGAGAAGAGGGGGAAGAAACAGTAAATACAATGCAAACATGAACATGACGATGCGTGACATGACAATGAGCAGTGCGAGGTGTGTCCTAACGCGATAGTAGGTGGTACCGGCGAAGGGGGGGGGATATCCGGGAAGTATTCCCGATGTTTCGCGTTTTCGGACAGACGGACCGGAGGGGGAAAGTTGTGAGTTCGATAGGTTAGGGATGTGTGGTGGACGAACGGGCTGCGCATCCGGATTCGTCTCGTCGTTCTGAGCAACTTTCATGTTGAAAATATTTTAATCCGAGTTACGGATTAAAAGATATGATTTTCTAAAGATTTTATTAATTTCTGGAATTTAATTAATTATTTAAATTAATTCGAAAATGGATATATGACATCAGCATGATGTCATACTGACGTCAGCAGTCAACAGGGGTTGACTGGGTCAAACTGTCGCGTGGGTCCAGTGGGAGGGGCAGTTGGGCCAGGGTCCAGTGGGGGGAGGGGGGGTTCCTCCTTTTTTTCTGTTTGTTTCCTCTGTTGCATTTTCTTTTCTTTTCTTTTTATTTATTTTCTTTTCTGTTTTACATCATTTTAAAATATTTAGGCATTTTCTAAAAATATGTTTTCTCCACAATAATTATCAGTGCAATATCTGGCACCCACCGAACATTTTTGTTTAAATTTTTGAAAACTTTTATTATTGACATTAATTTGAATTTAAATTTTGAAACGGTTTCGAATCATCGCGAGGTTAACAACAGTAACCGTGGTGATGTGGCATCATTAGCATGGGATTACTGTAGCTTAAGTATCCGGGCGTCACAATCGTGCCCGCACGTCGCCGTCCTTGCCCGGCCCCGTGAGCGCACGGCCCCTGCCTCCCTGCGTCGCCAGCGCCCCACCGTGCCTCGCCAGTCCCGCGCCGCGGCTGGCCTGGGCGAGTGCCCGCTCGGGTGCGCCCGCACCCGGCGCCCCAGCGCCCGCTAGCAACCGCCCCGCGGTGGACCTGTGTGCCACTAACTAGGGGGCCTCACCCCTCAGAACGAAAAATGATTTTTAAAAAAAAAATTATTATATAAAAAAATAAAATAAATAATAATAAAAATAATAAATTAATTAACAAAAATTAATAAATGAATAAATAAAGAAAATAAAAATAAAAATAAAACTAATTAATTAATTAGTTAATTAACCCTATTTAGGTTAATCTAATTTAATTAATTAGTTTAATTATTAGTTAATTAATTAGTTAACTCTAATTACCCTAATCTGTCTATGACAGGTCGGACCCACGTGTCAGATGACTGCTGACGTCAGCATGATGTCATGCTGATGTCATCGCAACACTGTTTAGGATAATGTATATATTAAATAATTAAATAAATTCCACAAATTAATAAAATCTTTAAAATTTAATATAAAATAAACCGTAGCTCGGATGGGAAAACTTTGTACATGGAAGTTGCTCAGAACGACGAGACGAATCCGAATACGTAGCCCGTTCGTCCACCACACCTCCCTAACCTATCGAACACGCAACTTTCCCCCTCCGTTTCATCTGTCCGAAAATGCGAAACATCGGGAATACTTTCCCGGATGTTCCCCCCCTTCGCCGGTACCACCTACTGCCGCGTTAGGACACACCTAGCACCGCTCATTGTCATGTCACGCATCGTCATGCTTATGTTTGCATTGTATTTACTGTTTCTTCCCCCCTCTTCTCTCCGGTAGACTACGAGACCACACTGCTGCTGCCTAGTTCGACTACGGAGTTGACGACCCCTCCTACTTGCCAGAGCAACCAGGCAAGCCCCCCCCTTGATCACCAGATATCGCCTATTCTTCTCTATACTGCTTGCACTAGAGTAGTGTAGCATGTTACTGCTTTCCGATATCCTATCCTGATGCATATCCTATCCTTGCTACTACTGTTGTTACCTTTACCTGCAATCCTACATGCTTAGTATAGGATGCTAGTTTTCCATCAGTGGCCCTACATTCTTGTCCGTCTGCTGTGCTATACTATCGGGCCGTGATCACCTGGGCGGTGATCACGGGTATATACTTATATACTATATACATGACACATGTGACGACTAAAGTCGGGTCGGCTCGTAGGAGTACCCGCAAGTGGATCTTTGTGTTGGAGCGACAGGGCAGGTTGAGACCACCTAGGCGAGAGGTGGGCCTGGCCCTGGACGGCGTCCGCGGTTACTTCGACATAACACGCATAACGAGTTCTTGGTATTTGATCTGAGTCTGGCCATTTGGTCTATACGCACTAACCATCTACGCGGGAGTAGTTATGGGTATCCCGACGTCGTGGTATCAGCCGAAGCCTTCGTGACGTCAGCGACTGAGTGGCGCGCGCCGTATTGGACTGGAACGCCACTAGGCTAGGCCTGCTTTCGGCCGCGTACGCAACATGCAGGTGTGCATAGGGCGATGGGCCCAGACCCCTACGCGCATAGGGTTAGACCGGCGTGCTGACCTCTTTGTTGTGCTTAGGTGGGGCTGCGACGCGTTGATCTTACGAGGCCGGGCATGACCCAGAAAAGTGTGTCCGGCCAAATGGGATCGAGCGTGTTGGGTTATGTGGTGCACCCCCTTCAGGGAAGTTTATCTATTCGAATAGCCGTGTCCCTCGGTAAAAGGACGACCCGGAGTTGTACCTTGACCTTATGACAACTAGAACCGGATACTGAATAAAATACACCCTTCCAAGTGCCAGATACAACCCGGTGATTGCTCTCTAACAGGGCGACGAGGAGGGGATCGCCGGGTAGGATTATGCTATGCGATGCTACTTGGAGGACTACAATATACTCTCTTCTACATGCTGTAAGATGGAGATGGCCAGAAGCGTAGTCTTCGACAGGACTAGCTATCCCCCTTTTATTCTGGCATTCTGCAGTTCAGTCCACTGATATGCCCCTTTACACATATACCCATGCATATGTAGTGTAGCTCCTTGCTTGCGAGTACTTTGGATGAGTACTCATGGTTGCTTCTCTCCCTCTTTTCCCCCTTTCCTTTCTATCTGGTTGTCGCAACCAGATGCTGGAGTCCAGGAGCCAGACGCCACCGTCGACGACGACACCTACGACACTGGAGGTGCCTACTACTACGTGCAGCCCGCTGACGACGACCAGGAGTAGTTAGGAGGATCCCAGGCAGGAGGCCTACGCCTCGTTCGATCTGTATTCCAGTTTGTGCTAGCCTTCTTAAGGCAAACTTGTTTAACTTATGTCTGTACTCAGATATTGTTGCTTCCGCTGACTCGTCTGTGATCGAGCAATTGTATTCGAGCCCTCGAGGCCCCTGGCTTGTATTATGATGCTTGTATGTCTTATTTATGTTTTAGAGTTGTGTTGTGATATCTTCCCGTGAGTCCCTGACCTTGATCGTACACATTTGCGTGCATGATTACTGTACGGTCAAATCGGGGGCGTCACAATTTGGTATCAGAGCCAACTGCCTGTAGGAATCCCCCTTTCCAACTCCTTGGCCGAAGTCGAGTCTAGTCATTGAAAAACTTTTACTGACATGGCTGTGTGGCTTACGGGCCCACGTCGCCATTGGGTGGTATTAGGATCTTTTACTCCTTGTCTATACTCTGGGACTCTGAACTCTCTCCTATTCGGGTTAAATGATTTTGCTAAAAGGACTAACTGTAGGTTCTCGTAAATGCTTTCTCCCGGAGAGCCCTTTTTCACAGATGGTCGCCGACTGCACCAGAAGATGTTGAAGATACTCTTCGATCATTCCCGAGACCCTTGTGCCCTCTGCCTTTTCAATTCCCTACTACCGATATATCCATCTGGATAACAACATACACTTTTTGTTCATACAATTACTCTGAGTTTCTCGTGTTATTACCAGATACATCGAATTGCTCTCCGTTTTTTTGAATCCCTTGTACCACTGCCTTGCAGTTCTTTTCCACCTGAATACCCCTACGAATAATTTCTCGCACTTATCGAGTATCCGCTCATCCCCAAATGATTCATGTATTTCACAAAGTCTTCGACATACCATTCGATCTTCCAAAAATCCTCAGCAATCTATTGCTCTGGAATTTGTTGCTTGCTTTAATTATGATTAATCCCATAAGTCTGGTAATCTTATTAGCATCCTTTGTCATTATCATTTGAGTCTGTTGATTCAATATGTTGCGATGCTCGCATTCCTCAGTCGAATCCTAGAATTCATCCTTCCAGCTCAGATGTCATTTGAACAGGAGTTGGTTCTCGACTAATCAAATTGCCATCGATTGTACCCCTAAGCCTACTCAACTTATCCATCCTTGATCAGAGCGTTGCTTCTGACCCCCTGATTTGGAAGTCATAATTCTTTTGCATTTGAACTTTGAGTTAGTCAGTTGTTTCTATAGTCAGATCTCCTTGCATTCTTCTTCCTCTGGTTGAGTACCGATGCTCACATCAGATCCCTTGTGGACCATCGGTTCCTTTGTTGAATTTTATCCGACAGTGTCCTTCCTATTGAATAACCTTGTGAGCCTTTCCATGGGTATATAATGCCTTTGGTAAATTGTATCCTCTGTTTTCTCAACCATGCTCTGTTTTCGAGCTGGTGGTATTTACTGTTGAAGCTGGTGGTATATGTTTCCACGATACCCTAACGGGTTGAACCTATGCCTTCCTTAATATGTGTGAACTCAGAAGTTTTCACGAGTCATACTCATCTGGTATTTCACCAGGTAAAACTTTCAACACTAATGCCTTCATCAAAGCGAGGGGTGAATGGAAGGTTTTACATTGAAGAAGTGGGGAGTCGACCTTGAACCTTGCGTTCATGCCCATGGACACGATGTATAACTTATCATGGAAGCTGCTTGTAAAAATAATTACCCCCTTGTTATAAGTTCATCTTGTATCTGTGGTTCGATCATTTACGATCGTGGTTTCTGACCATGTTCTCCTTTAAATACCATTTCTCGTGCAAGTTTAAGCACTTGTCTTCTGCAGAGTAATACCCCAGTCCAACCTCTACTTTGGTTTGTCGTCGAGTATTACCCCCCTGGTATCTCGAGATTATCACGGAACTGCATAACTTCTTATGAGTTCTCCATCAAGTATTACATTCTCATTGATTCCAATTTTTCACGGGCTCCGAGTTATTAAACACTCAAGGACATCGATAACGGAATCGAGTCCGCATCACGATTTAACAACTCTTAGTAATCTCCTTTGTTAACGAGTTCGTACTCGATCACGTCATCCCTAGCCTGCTCGGCTATGTCATTATCGTGCCGATTTTAACTGTGCTACCTGGTCTTTATTCCCGGAGCACCACTTTCGACGCTGAGCTAAGCTTACGTCGATTTTCCTCGTCATATCATTTCGCCTTGAACAGCAAGCTTGATTTCGAGTTGTGTCGTACCCCTGGTTCCAATAACTTTTCGCTTCATCATTGACTTGATGTCATCGCCGATCGATTACCTCTTCATAAATCCTCGCTACAAATGTGTCGTGAACATCATCAACATTCTGAGCTCTTCCAAGATATCTATCGAATTCTGGATGAGAAATACCATCCTTGCCCTCGATGATTTGTTTTATCATCGACCATTTTATTGCCTTCCATTCAACACAAACTTGTTCGTGTTTTGTGTTGTACCTTGATTTCCTTGCTATCTAGCTTATGATATGTTCTACCTTGGAGTATTACCATCTTTTATGTCAAGTATGTCGTAAGAATTTCACCACCTCGTATGACATCTTGGTATAGCGATACTTCTCCCCATCACCATTCTTTCTTGGTCCCCGTGTTGTTTCTAAAAGGAATACCGACCAATGGTCTGTGATGTGTAAATTCTAAACTTCTAGCAACCCTATTGCTTTGAACTTATTGGTCTATAGTTTCATTCTACGTCTATGGCTTAATGAATCATCATTCGAACATTGATTGTGCTACCTAGCCCATATTTCGGGTGCACATTTCAACCAATGTTTTAACTGTGTATGTTTTCCTCGAGCATACATCATTAAGTCATTCGATCTAGCTAATGTTATCTCCTTGTTCACATAGTGGTGGAAATCCATCTTTTGGAAATCTCAATGGATAGTCGCTAAGTCAATCAGTCACCTCCTCACCTCTCCTTGATGTAATGATGAACCCTTGTTCGGAACTCGCTTCCATAGTTCATCTCCCGAGAATCTTCGATGGCGTTTCAACAATTTGTGTTGCACCTTTCTTCTCAGGCATCCTGAGTCTGAGTTATCCTGACACCAATCAGATCTGAATCTCGGTCAGATATGATGGCTGGAACATATTTCCAAGAGTTATAACATTGGCCTATTTATGACCCGGTAAGGTGATGATACCCAGCACACCTGGCGGGAGGACCTATTGTTATAAGTTTCCCCTTTTAGCAAGGTTAGCTATTCTTCCATGAGGAAATTGTAAGACTTATTCTATAAGTTGTTCCTGATGGATCCTTTTTGTTTCCAAAGTCTGATCTTCACCTGTTGACCATGTCAATGCTATCTCGAAGCATGTCTATGGTACTCCGATTTTCAACAGGAACATTTGAAGCCCAATGCTAAATGTTTCCTGCTCAATTATCCAAACACCGTTGTATGGGTATTGTCATGAAATTTCTCTCCCCTACCTAAAGAGTTTTCTACATTATATCCTGTCATGAATATCATGCTCAGCTTGTCCTTGGGAAGGATATACCCTTGAAATATGTGTTTAAACACATTTTCCTTTCCATTCTTCTGTTTAATCTGATAATCATATTTTCCTTTCCATTGTTTGGTTTAACCTTTCTGGTGATCTATATGATCTAAGCAGTAATATTCTCCTGCTTATGTAAACACCTCGGTGTACAACTCTGTCAGTAAGACCCTGTTACTATTGTTGGTGACATTTCGGTAACCACCGATGGACGAGAACTTTGCCTAATGGTCCGCCTCGTTTCAACGAGCAGGAAAATGGTTCTCTTCGTCCCTCGCCCTTGGTACCGACGATGTTGCTGACATATAACTGACAGGCTACCCTCTGACATGCCTTGCTATCATGATCGTGCAAGATGTCACCGCCCTTCCTACTTTTAACCCACATGGTGGGCCCATAACCCACAGTTCCATAGGATCGAAACCTGACTCTCCTGTGCACCCCCTGTTCCCAAATTTATTCATCGCGCGTGGCCTCATATGTAATTCACGGACCACCGTCCTACTGATCTATACTGGCATCAAACATAATACTTATTCCGATTGCTTTGAACCCCTTTCACACTTTGTTTCAGGCTTCGAACGATTGCCTACCCATTTGAAACTTCTCATGGTACTTTCTTACTTGCTCTCGGCTTTTCTTAAGATTTAGTTCGAGAGATACTTTCCGCCACCTTCCCCGATGATATTGACCAGATAGTAAACCCTGCAGAAGTCCGTTCTTCCAGAATACTCCCCTTACTCTGTCGTAAGTACGATGGAGTTCCCGAAGAAAGGACGACAACTTTATCATGATGACCTGAAACAGCAGAATGAAGACATCAATGTATTGGACCAGCCTCTTCGAGAAGAGCAAGCCAGGATGAGAAGACCCGCTAGATTCGTTACCAAACCTTCCCCCCTTACTCCCCTCTTAAATCTCGGGACGAGATTTCTTGTAGTAGAGGAGAATTGTGACGCCCGGATAATTATGCTACAGTAAACCTACGCTAATGATGCCACGTCACCTCTGTTAGTGTTGATAATCTCGCGTTAGTTCAAAACTGGATCAAAATTCAAATTCAAAATATGGAAAACAACAAAAGTTTTCAAATATTAAAACTAAAATGTTCGGAGTGAATCAAATATTACATAGGTAATTATGGTGAAAAAACCATAATTTTAAATAATGCTTTAATACTCTAAAGTGATTTAAACAGTAACAAACAATTAAGTAAATGCCTCTTTTAAATTAATAAAACTCTAAACCAATTTATTTCGGGGTAAAACTTTTATGTCAGTGGGTGGTTCTGAGACATTATTTTAGGAGTTATCATATTTTACTAAACTAAAAATAATGTGTATCTAAGATAAAACAGAAAATAAAAATAGAAAAGTAAAGGTAAAAATAAAACAAATAAAAAATTAGAGCAAAGCCCTCTCCCCCTTTCCCTGGGCCGAACAGCCCAACTAGCCATCTAGGTCACCAGGAGGCCCACCCCATCCCACCTTATCCCCACTCCCTCTCGAAACCCTAACCAACCACCCGCACCCCCACTTGCTCTCTCCCCCTCCCTTCGATCCAGTTCTGGATCGGGGTCGGGCCGACGACCGCGCCCCGACACCGTCGCCCTGACCTCGCCGCCTCATCCTCAACCGCCCATCGCCGGACCGCCTCGCCTCCCCCTCTTCCCAGATCTGGATGCGCCGCCGCCCGAGGAGCTTGCCGGAGGCCACGACGCCGGAGCCACCCCGTCGGCCTGCATCCTCTCCGCCGCTCGTCCCCCTCGCCCTCCTCGCGCCCCGCTGCCCTGACCCTACTCCTCCTCTGTGAGCTCCCGCCCCCTCTCCTCGCACTCCCTCGCCCCGCGACCATCGCCGCGCCCCGCGCGCTCCGGCCCCGCGCTCACCGCGTGCGGGCCGCGCCCTGGACACGGGCGGCACCGACCGGCCGTGCCCGTCGTCCCGCGCCCTCTACCGCCCCGGGGCCGCGGCCTCCTCCCTGTGCTGGCCTCACCCCGCCATTGTCTGCGCGCGTGCCCGCCGCGGCAGCATTCGGTCACCAGACCACATCGCCTCGTCTGCCCGTTGCCGTGCTCCGGCACCTGGAGCCCCCTCTGTCCCCAGCGGCCTTCGGCCCGTGCCGCGTACGCGCTCGACCCGCCGGGCCCGCGCCTCGGCCGTGCTGACCGCGGCCCCGCCTCCATCGTGCCCGCACGTCGCCGTCCTTGCCCGGCCCTGTGAGCGCACGGCCCCTGCCTCCCTGCGTCGCCGGCGCCCCACCGTGCCTGGCCAGTCCCGCGCCGCGGCTGGCCTGGGCGAGTGCCCGCTCGGGTGCGCCCGCACCCGACGCCCCAGCACCCGCTAGCAACCGCCCCGCGGTGGCCCTGTGTGCCACTGACTAGGGGGCCCCACCTCTCAGAACGAAAAATGATTTTTTTTAAAAAAAAATTAATATATAAAAAATAAAATAAATAATAATAAAAATAATAAATTAATTAATAAAAATTAATAAATGAATAAATAAAGAAAATAAAAATAAAAATAAAACTAATTAATTAATTAGTTAATTAACCCTGTTTAGGTTAATCTAATTTAATTAATTAGTTTAATTATTAGTTAATTAATTAGTTAACCCTAATTACCCTAATCAGTCTATGACAGATGGGACCCACGTGTCAAATGACTGCTGACGTCAGCATGATTTCATGCTGATGTCATCGCAACACTGTTTCGGATAATGTATATATTAAATAATGAAATAAATTCCAGAAATTAATAAAATCTTTAAAATTTAATATAAAATAAACCGTAGCTCGGATGGAAAAACTTTGTACATGAAAGTTGCTCAGAACGACGAGACGAATCCGAATACGTAGCCCGTTCGTCCACCACACCTCCCTAACCTATCGAACACGCAACTTTCCCCCTCCGTTTCATCTGTCCGAAAATGCGAAACATCGAGAATACTTTCCCGGATGTTCCCCCCTTCCCCGGTACCACCTACTGCCGCGTTAGGACAACCTAGCATCGCTCATTGTCATGTCACACATCGTCATGCTTATGTTTTCATTGTATTTACTGTTTCTTCCCCCCTCTTCTCTCCGGTAGACTACGAGACCGACACTGCTGCTGCCCAGTTCGACTACGGAGTTGACGACCCCTCCTACTTGCCAGAGCAACCTGGCAAGCCCCCCCTTGATCACCAGATATCGCCTATTCTTCTCTATACTGCTTGCACTAGAGTAGTGTAGCATGTTACTGCTTTCCGATATCCTATCCTGATGCATAGCTTATCCTTGCTACTACTGTTGTTACCTTTACCTGCAATCCTACATGCTTAGTATAGGATGCTAGTTTTCCATCAGTGGCCCTACATTCTTGTCCGTCTGCTGTGCTATACTATCGGGCCGTGATCACCTGGGCGGTGATCACGGGTATATACTTATATACTATATACATGACACATGTGACGACTAAAGTCGGGTTGGCTCGTAGGAGTACCCGCAAGTGGATCTTTGTGGCGGAGCGACAGGGCAGGTTGAGACCACCTAGGCGAGAGGTGGGCCTGGCCCTGGACGGCGTCCGCGGTTACTTCGACATAACACGCATAACGAGTTCTTGGTATTTGATCTGATTCTGGCCATTTGGTCTATACGCACTAACCATCTACGCGGGAGTAGTTATGGGTATCCCGGCGTCGTGGTATCAGCCGAAGCCTTCGTGACGTCAGCGACTGAGTGGCGCGCGCCGGATTGGACTGGAATGCCACTAGGCTAGGCCTGCTTCCGGCCGCATACGCAACGTGCAGGTGTGCATAGGGCGATGGGCCCAGACCCCTGCGAGCATAGGGTTAGACCGGCGTGCTGACCTCTTTGTTGTGCTTAGGTGGGGCTGCGACGCGTTGATCTTAGGAGGCCGGGCATGACCCAGAAAAGTGTGTCCGGCCAAATGGGATCGAGCATGTTGGGTTATGTGGTGCACCCCCTGCAGGGAAGTTTATCTATTCGAATAGCCGTGTCCCTCGGTAAAAGGACGACCCGGAGTTGTACCTTGACCTTATGACAACTAGAACCGGATACTGAATAAAATACACCCTTCCAAGTGCCAGATACAACCCGGTGATCGCTCTCTAACAGGGCGACGAGGAGGGGATTGCCGGGTAGGATTATGCTATGTGATGCTACTTGGAGGACTACAATCTACTCTCTTCTACATGTTGTAAGATGGAGATGGCCAGAAGCGTAGTCTTCGACAGGACTAGCTATCCCCCTTTTATTCTGGCATTCTGCAGTTCAGTCTACTGATATGCCCCTTTACACATATACCCATGCATATGTAGTGTAGCTCCTTGCTTGCGAGTACTTTGGATGAGTACTCACGGTTGCTTCTCTCCCTCTTTTCCCCGTTTCCTTTCTATCTGGTTGTCGCAACCAGATGCTGGAGTCCAGGAGCCAGACGCCACCGTCGGCGACGACACCTACGACACTAGAGGTGCCTACTACTATGTGCAGCCCGCTGACGATGACCAGGAGTAGTTAGGAGGATCCCAGGCAGGAGGCCTACGCCTCGTTCGATCTGTATCCCAGTTTGTGCTAGGCTTCTTAAGGCAAACTTGTTTAACTTATGTCTGTACTCAGATATTGTTGCTTCCGCTGACTCGTCTGTGATCGAGCAATTGTATTCGAGCCCTCGAGGCCCCTGGCTTGTATTATGATGCTTGTATGACTTATTTATGTTTTAGAGTTGTGTTGTGATATCTTCCCGTGAGTCCCTGACCTTGATCGTACACATTTGCGTGCATGATTAGTGTACGGTCAAATCGGGGGCGTCACAATGAGTAGCAAAGGATTCACAGAAAGAAGTTACTATCTCAGAATCAAGTCCATATTTAGTGCTAAATTCACGGAAAACATCGGTATCCATAAAAGATTTAACACAATCAAATTTAGGTGTTATACCTGACTCCTTACCTTCGCTGAGGTCCCAATCTTCAGAGTTGCGTTTAATTCTTTCCAATAAATCCCATTTGAATTCAATATTCTTCATCATAAAAGAACCAGTACAAGAAGTATCGAGCATGGAGCGATTATTGAGAGAAAGCCGAGCATAAAAAATTTGAATAATAATTTCTCTTGAGAGCTCATGATTGGGGCATGAATATAACATTGACTTAAGACTCCCCCAAGCTTGAGCGATGCTTTCTCCTTCGTGAGGCCAAAAATTATATATATAATTACGATCACAATGAACAAGATGCATAGGATAAAACTTCTGATGAAATTCCAATTTCAATCGGTTGTAGTTCCATGATCCCATATCATCACATAGCCTGAACCATGCCAATGACTTTCCCTTCAAAGATAAAGGGAAGACCTTCTTCTTGATAACATCCTCGGGCATACCTGCAAGCTTAAATAATCCACAAACTTCATCCACATAGATTAGGTGCAAATCGGGATGTAATGTTCCATCTCCTGTAAAAGGATTAGCTAGCAGTTTCTCTATCATACCCGAAGGAATTTCAAAGTAAACATTTTCAGTAGGTTCAGTAGGTTGAGGAGCAACTCTTTGCTCTACTGGTCGTGGTGAAGATACCCCGAACAAGCCCCTCAAAGGATTATGTTCCATAGTAACAAGTGACAGTAAATTTCAGCACACTATATAAATTTTTCCTTACCAAATTCTACCTACCAAAGGCGCTTCACTCCCCGGCAACGGCGCCAGAAAAGAGTCTTGATGACCCACAAGTATAGGGGATCTATCGTAGTCCTTTCGATTAGTAAGAGTGTCAAACCCAACGAGGAGCAGAAGGAAATGACAAGCAGTTTTCAGTAAGGTATTCTCTGCAAGCACTGAAATTATCGGTAACAGATAGTTTTGTGATGAGGTAATTTGTAACGGGTAACAAGTAATGAAAGTAAATAAGGTGCAGCAAGATGTCCCAATCCTTTTTGTAGCAAAGTACAAGCCTGGACGAACTCTTATATAGAGTAAAGCGCTCCCGAGGACGCATGGGAATTGTCGTCAAGCTAGTTTTCATCACGCTCATATGATTCGCGTTCGTTACTTTGATAATTTGGTATGTGGGTGGACCGGTGCTGGGGTACTGCCCTTTCTTGGACAAGCATCCCACTTATGATTAACCCCTATTGCAAGCATCCGCAACTACAAAAGAAGTATTAAGGTAAACCTAACCATAGCATGAAACATATGGATCCAAATCAGCCCCTTACGAAGCAACTCATAAACTAGGGTTTAAGCTTCTGTCACTCTAGCAACCCATCATCTACTTATTACTTCCCAATGCCTTCCTCTGGGCCCAAACAATGGTGAAGTGTCATGTAGTCGATGTTCACATAACACCACTAGAGGAGAGACAACATACATCTCATCAAAATATCGAACGAATACCAAATTCACATGACTACTTATAGCAAGACTTCTCCCATGTCCTCAGGAACAAACGTAACTACTCACAAATCATATTCATGTTCATAATCAGAGGGGTATTAATATGCATAAATGATCTGAACATATGATCTTCCACCAAATAAACCAACTAGCATCAACTACAAGGAGTAATCAACACTACTAGCAACCCACAGGTACCAATATGAGGTTTTGAGACAAAGATTGGATACAAGAGATGAACTAGGGTTTTAGAGGAGATGGTGCTGGTGAAAATGTTGATGGATATTGACCCCCTCCCAATGAGTGGATCGTTGGTGATGACGATGGCGATGATTTCCCCCTCATGGAGGGAAGTTTCCCGGGCAGAACAGCTCTGCCGGAGCCCAAGATTGGTTCCGCCTCGTGGCGGCGGTGTTTCTTCCCGAAAGCTTGCTTATGATTTTTTCCAGGGTAAAAGACTTCATATAGCAGAAGATGGGCACGGGAGGCCTGCCAGGGGCCCACGAGGCAGGGGGCGCGCCCCCCACCCTCGTGGCCAGGGTGTGGGCCCCCTCTGGTTGATTCTTTCTCCAGTATTTTTTATATATTCCAAAACGTGCCTCCGTGAAGTTTCAGGACTTTTGGAGTTGTGCAGAATAGGTCTCTAATATTTGCTCCTTTTCCAGCCCAGAATTCCAGCTGCCGGCATTCTCCCGCTTCATGTAAACCTTGTAAAATAACAGAGAAAAGGCATAAGTATTGTGACATAACGTGTAATAACAGCCCATAATGCAATAAATATTGATATAAAAGCATGATGCAAAATGGACGTATCAGTCAGCCGCCGCAACCGATGTGCCTCACAGACACCGACTTCCACCGCATCAGGTGCGCTTCACCGACGCCGTCTCCCACCTCACCGGGGCTACTTCACCAAGCACATCGTCGCACCTCCGCCCCCCGAGGCCGTTGGGGCTTCACCAACGGTCTCGTCTACCGCATCGTAGCGCTCCGCTGCCACTCTAGATTTGCATCCGTGCGCGGCCAGCCAACGCCAACGCATCACCCTCAAAGGCTCTGAAGTGACCCGCACTCTAGCTAGGCGAGCATGCCCAAACGCCGGCCCAAACTAGGTATCCACACATCACTCCCTTGTGCACTGTTCCGACAATGTTTGGATATCCTTTCACTGCTCTCTTAGCTTACACGCCTATGCAACTCCAACTTTAACTCTTGTTTCTTCTAGAGATATCATCTGAAACAAGCAAAACCATTTTTTAGCAAAGCATGATGGCTCTACGGGATCTGGTACACATCATGCACACCCGTATAACCTTGTAAGTATCTGTCCTCCGGTACAACAGCAAGGTTGATTCCTCTGATTTGATCAACCATTCACCGTGTCAAAAATGCAGAGGGGGATGCAAGGAGCACAAGGCCTGCACATCCAAGCAAGTGGTAACATGGACTTGTACATGGAACATCCCAAGCGCAAGCAGAGCTGCAGTGGGCCTGTACAACGAGCTAGCTTAAGTCCCTGCATTTCATTTAATTCGTACTGGCCTGCGTGTATGATTTGTGTGCAGTGGCGGATCCACGAATTCAAGTTACCAGGCTTCCAACATTTAACTTAAAAAATACGAAGGCACTTGCACTCCGGAAATCAACATAACTTGAGAAATGTGAAGCTACATGCACTTTGAAAACTAGCTAATGATCCAAAGTAGTTCAGATTATAAAATACTAAATGATGCAAGCACCAAAAACACAAAATGCAACATGGTGTACAAGGACTACTAACATGGTCTACACCTGCTTCTATTATTCGTTCTCTAGCTGAAAATGTCGAAGTGTAATTGCACCTATAACCAGTGTGCAAACTGCATATCAATATATCTATCCTGCACAAGTATGCCAATAGTTTCAAACAACAAATTAGAAAAGTATTTATGCTACGTTGTCATGATACGGGGACTTTCTGGTAGATGGCCTCGACGTTTCCTGGAGCCATGAAAATGTACTATAATTTGCTTGTCATCAATGCCTGCAAATCTCTATGTCTCTCTCAACATACCAGATCATCATTAGACACTAAATCCTTCAATGGGAGCTTGCAAAACGCTTGCATTAGATCCCTCATTAGACACTATATGTTCATCACCAGGAGCATGTAAAATGTTTGCATCAAATCCTTCATTAGCAGTCTGTTCATTAGACACTTCAGGCTCAAGAACAACATGAGCATGTATGTTTGCACCGCAAACTTGATTAGATACATCAGATTCAATCAGTTCAGTATTGATTGGGGGAGTTATAAAATAAGCAGAAATTGTTTCATTTTCTCATAGATTCCCTACATACAAGCAGTTTCACAACACCGTCAGGTTTAACTATTGGCCAGAAATTGAACAGTTGAATTAGATATAATCAGGGATGTGATGTACCTGCTCGTTGTGCATGCTGCTCTTGCAAGTTGCGACTATCTATTTGCGCAAGCTCGATGCCATGCCTGTGCGTTGGGACGAACATAACTAGCCTGGGCCAACCTAGACGACTCAAACTAGGTGCACACTTTCCAGCCACCTGAGGCGGCCGCCCATACCAGCCCCTACGGTGGTGTCGCCCCTTTTGCGTGTATGATTGGGGCAGTGAAAAATATTCCAGTGACGCTTTTGATTTACCCACAGAATGGTTGAATTGCTTGTTTTTATGAACTGAGTTCGCCAATAGTGTGAAGGATGCCAGTCTTTCATCCTATTGTAGATTGTTTAGATCTCGATATGCCAAATGTAATCGCATGAAATATATAGTAAAAGCCAGTGTGATGTGTGTGGCTACAACTAGTCTGACTACACGTCCTCATATAACATATCAAGGATGCACCATCTTACCAGATTAACCATTCGACTTACCAATGCAGTGTGGAAAGAAAGAAGTATTAGGACTGCGTATCCAAGCAATTGATGCCATGGACTCCTTCGTAGAACCTTGTAAGCGAAAAAAGTTGTAGTGTGCCTGTACAAAGAGCTAGCGTAAGTTCAGTTACCTGCTTCTCAGAATTTTAGTTAGCCACTTATTGCAAATTGTTCAATTACGTTACTTAGCTTAATTTAGTTTGCCACTGATTACATGATGCCATAGCCTGTTAATCCTATTATAGACTGCGCCTATCTATGTGTTTGATACTTACTGTTAAGAATTACCTGTTTGCCTAAACTTAAATAGCTACTTAAGCACGTAGATAGCTGGTCATATGTACTTCTAGGGTGCAGCAGAATTCACGTGTAATTTACGTTCTGATACCCTGTTTGTTTAAATGGTTTGCTGTTATCACTTGTAGCACTAGTAATGTTTGCATGTTCATAGATAGACAACTATCAGGTTTATATGAGGGACACCGTCTTTTTAACTTATATCTATTTTGGAATCCTTTTGCTTACATCAAAAAAATTTACAGATGTCTGTGTTGCTGGTAAACGGTACCGACTTGTTACTTTAATACGTTGCCAAGAACTTGTTAGTTTTACTAGTTCATGTGTAATTAAATACATTGCCAAAACTGGTTAGTTTTACTAGTTTGATGTTAGTTTCTTATGGCTCTTGCAAAACTTTATTTATTGATTGCTAACATTCAAGTTTGCAGGATCCAACTGAAACTCCGTTGGCACAATAGGTATGTTTTCAGAAACTTCCTTGTTTACCTGGTTTGCTGATGTAACTTGTTGCTGTAATCATCTTACGAACTTCAAGTTTTCAGGATCCAATTGGAAGTCCAATTGCACAGCAGGTACATTTTCAAAATATATTTGTGTAACAGGTTTGCTACTGTAACTTGTTGCTCTAATCAAGTTACTGACTACTCAACTTTTCAGGATCCAAGAGAAACTCCAATGCCACAACATGTTCCTTTTGCAAAACTTGTTTGTTTAACTGCTTTTCTGCTGCAACCGTTTGCTCTAATCACGTTACTGGCTACTCAACTTTTCAGGATCCAAGAGAAACTCCAATGCCACAACAGGTACCTTTTGCAAAACTTGTTTGTTTAACTGCTTTGCTGCTGCAACAACCGGTTACAATGATGTTAATAACTACTTTTCAGCATCCAATTGAAACTCTTTATTTCCTTGTTTGTTTAACTGGTTTGCTGTTATAACTCCCAGTTTAGATGTTTTGCTAACTTCAACTTTTCGGAATCCAATCGGAACTTTAATGGCAAAACAGGTTAGCCCAAGATCAAAGAGCGAGGTCCCCATGGACGTTGTATCATGCCACAGCAGTGGCACCGGCCCAATCGTGCATCATGAATTGCCAACTGCTCATGCTCTAGAGGCTAAACTAGTGGTAGAAAGAGATTCTGCTTCTGCACTTAGAGATGAAGTTGACATGTTGAGGAAGCAAACAGCACAATCACAAGCAGTACTCAAGACAGCCATTAAATATTTGGTGGATTTCAAAATGAAGCAAGCTGAGACTGACCGCAATGTTAAGGTCCTGAAGGAAAAAAAAAGGAAATTAAATTCCCACTTGGTAAATCATAGGTGAAATGTTCTTTCCACCGTTGAATAACCTTGTGCTGTTTCTTCATGTAATCGATCAAACCATTTGTTTTAGAGATCATGTAATAATTGTTTTTTGTTTTTGGTTTTAATTTTATTTGAGCACAAGTCTGTATTAATTGATAAGACTCAGAGACATTTCATTTTGATTGTTGTGCCAGACCTACAAATATGCCAATTGGGCTGAATTTGCATTCAGCAATAATAGTAGTATAGATGGACCATAAGTGGCACGCATAGGAAAGGGCCAAGATGCTGTACTAGCTTCGCTAAAAAAAGGATGCTCTTCTAGCAAAAAAAGTACAGCGGCATGGCTTATGTATGTTAGTTGATATTATTGATCCATATACTCTATAAGTGTTTATATGTGTGTTAGTTTTGTACATTATTGGTTGATTGACTCGGTATTTGAATCTTGATACATCGCTTGTGTACATATCTAAATGGGAGTACACATTATGCTGCGTGTGACATTTGAGTTGGATATAAAGTGTTCCAAATATTCAAAATCACATTAAACTGGATTCTAGCTTGATGAGGACATGACTACCTTGGATACGACCAAAAATATTGCATACATGCATATTTGTCAGGTGATTTCTAGTGCAAACTATTCCATAATGTATTTATGTTTTCCAGAAAAAAAATACTTCACACACTTTTGTGTTTTGTCTAATTGCAGGTATATGGGACATTTGTACAATCCACATATGAAGATAAGGGAAATGGATAAGTTTAGGTTCTGTTCAAAAAGTCCTCTCACGTCACTTTTGGGCCAAGAGAAGATAGAGTCCAAGTCTCTCACGTTCTGGATTCAGATTCGGACTGCACAGACATACCTGACTCAAAATGCCAACAACTTTTTCATACGGACTCTGAATTGGGTGATTCTTCTTTTTGATGGAAAGTAGATTTCATGCTCTTTCCAACCCAATTGGATTCACGTTCAAATTCATCCAGAGCGTTGAGATATCGACGAAACAATCTGACGCTGCAGCAGAATCCGAGTCAAACAACAAGTCCAAAGGTGTCGCATCACCTCCACTTGGGCCCATGAGCCTTGTACGACCTAGGGTTAGTTTTAGGCTGCTTTGGGACGTCTTTCCACCTCCTTGGCCGCCACCCCTTGCTCCTATGTAAGTAGATCCATCTAGTAGCTTTTTCCTTGGGATTTGTTTAGTTAAAAGTTAGCCATTGCAACTTCATGTACTTCGTTTGTGTCCAACGACCAGACCAAGACCACTTCCGGATGCCCACCTTTATCAATACTTCATATATATTCGCAATATGCAGATTGCTTTATCATATTCTTGCTTGTTGTTTGATTGCTTGCAGGAATAGACCTTCATGGTCAGGTTGATCATGCTCCGGCGTGGTCAATAACCTCTCAGAGTTGGTTTAGTGATTGCTAAGGCGCAACGTCGTGCACATTTGTAGTCGATCGTCAAAGTCATCTCCACCAAATCGATATTTATCATCTCATCGAAAGATCGGGACACCCCGCCCCTACCATAGCTTCTGAATTCGAATATCGGCATTTGTAAATCATATTCATATATGACAGTGGAATACATCTTTGTCATGCTTTTGAAGATATATAAAAACACATAGAATGATTTATAAAGATTCGTATAGGAATACAAAATGGATTCGAATTTAGTTGCCAGGGTAAACGTGGATGCTTATTGTCCCAAAATTCGAAAGAAGCGGCAAAATGTCCACTCCCACGTCGGCTGTCCGAAGCCAAGTGTTTGGGAGATGGAAATTACTGTCTACCCCTTACACGGACAATCCATCGGCCCGATTTCCACTGCTCTCAATAGGGGTAGGTTAGTAACTTCAATTAGACGTGACATGACCGCCTCTGAGCCCATTCCGACACGGTGGGCGCCAAACACGGGCGGAAAACACACATTTGATTCAAGCTCGTCCGAAAGACCTCTGTTTCTCGCTCCATTTCCCCATTCATACACGGTGGGCGGCAAAACAAACTCGACTCGGCCGAAATCGATGTAGGCAAATATTTTCAGTAGGGGCAGGTTTGTAACTTCACGCAGACGTGACACAACCGCCCTACCTGTCAGCCCCATTCATACACCATGGGCACCAACCATGGGCGCCAAAACACCCTCTCCTCGCCCGAAATCGCTCTGGGCAAATATTTGCGAGATGCGAGATTACCGTCCTATCCCCAACCGACAAGACGTCCAAAATTTTAAACGGGGGCTCAGTTCATAACTTTCCCATATTTCAGACATGCGCGTCCCAAAAACATGGTTCCCCGTACCTCTCCCTCCATTTTCCCATTCATACACCGACAGCGCTAGAACACCATCCCCACACCAGCCTCCTCCGTCCGCCACCCCATCCATCGCCGCCGTCCTCCACCCCATCCATCACCACCGTCCTCCACCCCATCCATCACCGCCGTCCTCCACCCCATCCATCGCCACCGTCCTCCACCATGCCGGAGCGCCTACCAAGACCGCGTATTCCACTGCTAGAGATGGACGTTTCTCATCCAAAGTGACGGACCAAGAGCCTTGCATTGCGTCCTCTGGATTCATCGGTGATAGAGGCGAAGGTGTCCCGATGTTTCGATGTGATGGCAATCGTTTTCTGTGGGAGTCGACTTTGACGATCCGACTACGAACGTGCGAAGACATCGCGCCTTAGCAATCGCTAAACCAACTTCCGAGAGGTTATTGACCACGCCGGAGCACGATCAACCTGACCACGAGGGTCTATTTCCTGCGAGCAAACGAAGAACAAGCAAGAAACTAAGATTGCAATCTGGATATTGCGAATAAAAGAGGAAAGCTTTATTAATGAAGGTGGGGTTCTGTGACGCCTTTGTCTGGTCGTTGAACACAAATGAAGTACGCGAAGTTGCAGCTATGGTGAACTTTTAATATAAACAAAAACCAAAGTCTAAACGACGCCCTAAGGGTTGTATATATGGAGGAAGAGGGGGGGGCATTTCGTGGCCCTTGGAGGAGGTGTCCGAAACCATCCCTAACTCTTGTTTCCCCACACATACGGACTCTAAAAACAGCCTATACTCAAGTATTTGGAAATTACATGGGCCTGGCCCAATAATAAGGTGACACAACACCTATAATAGCCTCTGGACGAAATTTATGAAGTGGCATCTTGTATATTTTGTCCAAGGCTTCACACACTCATTATGGTGGCTTCAAAGTCCTGAAATCATCACTTGTAACTCCGTTTTTGTTCCCCTTGCACACGCCATCATCTCCATGCTTGATCTTGCTCCAATGATCATCCTTCTTGTCAATCCTAGGCCCTTCATTTGCAAGCAAAACAAATGTATCCAATTTAGGCAGCATCATATTCTCATGAACATTAGAATCATTACCAAGAAACGAAAGTACCTGGTAATTTAATTGGCGTGCGCGAGCTCTAGTAATTGGTCCTGTATATGTATTAGTAGGGGCTGTGGGTGTAACTTTGTTAGTGATGTCCTCATCATCCTCCCCTTCTTGAATTGAAGTCGTCCTCGACGGAAACTCATCTTCCTCTAAGGCTTCAAATCTGCAATGTCAAAAGTGGGGCTAACCCCAAAATCTGCAAGCAACTCAAGTTTATATGCATTATCATTTATTTTCTCTAACACCTTGAAAGGACCACCAGTACGTGGCATTAGCTTTGATTTGCGCAAATTAGGAAACCTATCCTTACGCAAATGTAACCAAACAAGATCTCCAGGTGCAAAGACAACATGTTTTCTACCCTTATCTCCAGCAAGTTTATATTTAGCATTCATACGCTCAATGTTTTCCTTAGTTAACTCATGCATTTTTAAGATCAAATCAGCACGTTGTTTAGCATCAAAATTAACCTTCTCCGAAGATGGAAGAGGCAACAAATCAATAGGTGCACGAGGTATAAAACCATACACAATTTCAAAAGGGCACATCTTAGTAGTAGAATGCAATGAACGATTATAAGCAAATTCAATATGAGGCAAGCATTCTTCCCACATTTTCTTATTATTCTTCAAAACAGCCCTAAGCATAGTAGACAATGTTCTATTGACTACTTCAGTTTGTCCATCAGTTTGGGGGTGACAAGTAGTACTAAAAAGCAGTTTAGTCCCCAACTTAGCCCATAAACATCTCCAGAAGTGGCTAAGAAATTTAGTATCATGATCTGAAACAATAGTATTTGGCACACCATGCAAGCGAATAATTTCACGAAAGAACAAATTAGCAACATTAACAACATCATCGCTTTTATGACATGGTATAAAGTGTGCCATTTTCGAGAACCTATCCACGACAACAAATATGCTATCCCTCCCCTTCTTTGTTCGAGGTAAACCTAAAACAAAGTCCATAGATATATCCTCCCATGGAACACTAGGTACAGGCAAAGGCATATATAAACCATGAGGATTGAGTCGTGACTTAGCTTTTTGACATGTAGTGCAGCGAGCAACAAAACGCTCAACATCCCGTCTCATCTTTAGCCAAAAGAAATGTGTAGCAAGTATATCCTCCGTCTTCTTCACGCCAAAGTGTCCCATTAATCCTCCTCCATGCGCCTCCTGCAACAACAAAAGACGAACGGAGCTAGCTGGAATCCATAGCTTGTTAGCACAAAACACAAATCCATCGTTAACAACGAACTTGTTCCATGTTCTCCCTTCTTACAATTCTGGAATACATCTTTAAATTCAGCATCATGCACATATTGATCTTTGATGCTCTCCAAACCAAATATTTTAAAGTCAAGTTGTGAAAGCATAGTATAATGACGAGACAATGCATCAACAATAACATTTTCTTTACCCTTCTTGTGTTTAATGACATAAGGGAAAGTCTCAATGAATTCAACCCATTTTGCATGTCTACGGTTTAGTTTTGCTTGACTTTTAATGTGTTTCAAAGATTCATGATCAGAATGTATAACAAATTCTTTGGGCCATAAATAATGTTGCCATGTTTCTAAAGTCCGAACAAGAGCATACAATTCTTTATCATAAGTAGAATAGTTCAGACTAGGCCCACTCAATTTTTCGTAAAAGTATGCAACAGGTTTGCCATCTTGTAAGAACACACCTCCTAATCCAATTCCACTAGCATCACATTCAAGATCAAAAGTCTTATTAAAATAAGGAAGTTGGAGTAAAGGAGCATGTGTCAACTTATCTTTCAACACCATGAAGGCTTCTTCCTGTGCGGTACCCCAAACAAAAGGCACATCCTTCTTTGTAAGCTCATTGAGAGGTGCAGCAATTGTGCTAAAATCTCTCACAAAACGCCTATAGAAACCAGCGAGTCCAAGAAAACTCCTCACTTGTGTGACCGTTTTGGGCTGCGGCCAACTCTCAATAGCTTCAATCTTGGCTTTATCAACTTCAATTCCACGTGGAGTAACAACATAGCCAAGAAAAGACACTCGATCGGTGATAAAGTGCACTTCCCAAGGTTACCAAACAAACGTGCATCACGTAGAGCAATAAAAACAACACGTAAATGTTCCAAATGTTCTTCCAAAGATTTGCTATAAATCAGTATATCATCAAAATAGACTACCACAAATCGTCCAATGAAAGCACGTAAAACTTCGTTCATTAATCTCATGAAAGTACTAGGTGCATTAGTTAACCCAAAAGGCATGACTAACCACTCATATAAACCAAACTTAGTTTTAAATGCAGTTTTCCATTCATCTCCCAATTTCATACGAATTTGATGGTATCCACTACGAAATCAACTTTGGAGAATATTGTAGAGCCACTCAATTCATCAAGCATATCATCTAGCCTAGTAATAGGATGATGATAACGAATAGTAATATTATTAATGCCTCTACAATCAACACACACACACGCGCGATGTACCATCCTTTTTCGGCACTAGAATAATAGGAACAACACAAGGACTAAGGGATCGCGAATATAACCTTTGTCGAGCAGCTCCTGGACTTGACACATAATCTCCTTCGTCTCCTCTGGATTGGTACGGTATGGTGCACGGTTGGGTAGCGAAGCACCGGGAATTAAGTCAATCTGATGCTCAATCCCTCTAATAGGTGGTAACCCTGGTGGCACGTCTTATGGAAAGACGTCAGCGAACTCCTGCAAAATGTTAGTAACTGCAGGAGGCAAAGAGGAAGGTACGTCCTCGAATGAAAATAATGCCTCTTTGCAAAAAAAGCATAGCAAACAGATTTGCTGAAATCAAGATCATCAATGTCAGATTTGGTGGCAAGTAAACATGCACTTTTCAACTTAATTTCAGAAGCAACACTAGATGGTTTATTACCAGGCTTCATTTGTTGCTCAAATTCTTTTGCCACAATCTGATTTTCACTCTTATTTTTCTCCTGTTTTGCTTTATTAGCTCTATTAATATCATCTTTCAAAATGGAATTAGGAGACATAGGAAGTAAAGTGATATGTTTATCCTTATGAACAAGAGTATACTGATTGTTTCTACCATGGTGTACATAATTTTTATCAAATTGCCATGGTCTACCAAGTAATAAGGAACATGCTTGCATAGGTACCACATCACAATCAACATAATCAGCATATGTAGAGATACTAAAATGCACACGAACAGTACGTGTTACCTTAACCTTGCCGCTGTTGTTGAACCATTGGATGTAGTAAGGATGTGGATGTGGTCGTGTGGTGAGAGATAGCTTCTCCACCATCTCCATGCTAGCCAAGTTGTTGCAGCTCCCTCCATCTATGATGACGTGAACAGAACGTTCCTTCACTACTCCCTTTGTATGGAACAAATTATGCCTCTGATTTTTCTCAGCTTGTGTGACCAGCACACTCAAAACACGTTGAGCAACCAAATATTCATACCTGTCAGCGTCTTCAGGAGCCATGTATTGCGTCTCATGATCAGAATCATCTCCACCGTGTTCTTCACGTGTAACAAGAGCCAAAGTATCCTCATCATAGTCACTAGCGGACTCATACCCACCATCCTCAGTAGCAATCATCACACGCTGAGATTTGCATTCTCTCGCGTAATGACCTTGCCCCTTACAACGACGACAAATAATATCACTTGTGTGCCCTGTTGATGCCATGGAAGAAGAAGAACTCTGTGCAGCCCCAATAGGTGTGCTCTTGGCAGATAGTGGTGGTTGTGCCTGCTTCCTTGTATCACGGCTGGAGGTGGCAGCTGATGGAGGTGTCAGTGCAGTACACTGTGTGGAAGTGGAGGATGCACGCTGTGTCCATGATGAAGGTCGACCTACAGAAAAGTTAGTCCGCGCCAATGCCTGTCGATCCTGCACTTCACGTTCAGCTTTACAAGCAATGGAATAAATGAGTGATATTATTATACTCCTTATACTCTAGAATGGTCTGAATCTCTCTATTTAATCCACCCATAAAACGTGTAAGCATAGCTTCATTCTCCTCAACAATACCACATCTAATCATGCCAGTTTGTAATTCCTGATAATATTCTTCTACATAATTTTTTCCTTGTCTTAAGCGCTGCAATTTTTGAAGTAATTCATGTTGATAATAAGGTGGAACCCAATGAGTACGCATAGCAGTTTTCAAAGCAGCCCAAGTAGCTGGAATGGGATATAATCTACAATGTTCAGACCACCAAACACATGCAAAACTAGTGAAAGCACAAACAGTAGTAGGAACACGTCTCTCCTCAGGATATTGTAAACATGTGAACCGTTGTTCAGTTTCTAACTCCCAAGTAAGATATATATTAGGAACATATCTACCCTCAAATGGTGGAATATTCAATTTTAGTTTAGGAAGATGGTCATGAGCTTGTACCTTAGGTGGTGGTGCAACCCTACCGTTGCGATGATATGCATGAGGACGACCTGGTAGTGGTGGTGCTGGTGGTTGCACGTAGTTCTGATTTTGATCAACCTCATCCTCGTAATGGTCCTCCACCTCTGCAGTAGCAGCAGGAGCTACAGAAGCATCAACAGTAGGTACACCGGCACCAGAAGTCTGACCAGGCTCAAGGGGAACGCGTTGTGCTCCTCCCACTTGATTTGGAAGGCGATGTTGTTGTTGTTGTTGTTGTTGTTGTTGTTGTTGTTGTTGTTGTTGTTGTTGTTGTTGTAGAGGTGCGACAGGTGCAGCAGGCGGTGGAAGACGCGCGAGCAATTCATTAAACTTGTTCTCGAGCTTTGTTTCGAATGCCTTCTCTATGCCATCTATCTTCTCCATGGCCTCTTCAAATCTGTTTAGCACATCTTCCACCTGTCCACTCATCATTTGCTGAAACTTATCATGAAGCTCCTTGTTTGTCATGTTCTCCCAGTCAGTCTCGTCGGCTTGTGATCCTGCCATGGTTAGCAGCAATAGAAACTAACAAGAATATGATCCTACAGACTACTAGAAAGTGGCAATGTGTCACAAATCCGTCAAGCAAATCTCACATTCTTACCAGTTCTTACCCAGCAGCAGGAGGTGATAGGCAACCGTTGTAGTCAAAACTCTCAAAGCTTGGATAAAGCGATTACCAGGGAGAGTCAAACGCACGACATAGATGTATGTGGAGCTGGGAAGGCTTATAATATGGTAGCAAAAGGGTCAGCAATAATCAATTCAGAGATGCAAAGTTGAATAAACGCTCAACGACGGTACTGTGCTGGTCCTAGGCTAGACCGTGCTAGAGACGCGAGCCCAGAACACTAACAAAATCACGGCGCTGCACGTAAGCAAGGGAAAAGCACACTCCGAAATTTTTTTTGCTCTTTTTTTTGCGCTCCTCTTTTTTTTGCGAAGAATCACTATAATGGCGAGTGTCTCAAAACTCTTCCCAAGTCAAACTAACAGTATAGACACGAAATATTTTGGATTTGTTTTTCGAAAATCAGGGTTGCGACGACGAAAAAGTGCGACAAAAAATCACTATGATGGCGAATATCTCAAAACACTCCCTGGGACATAAAAATAGGATAGGGAAAATGATGAGGACATCAATACCATTGTTACACCCACAGCCCCTACTACTACATATACTGGACCAATTACTAGAGCTCGCGCACGCCAATTAAATTATCAGGTACTTTCGTTTCTTGGTAATGATTCTAATGTTCATGAGAATATGATGCTGCCTAAATTGGATACATTTGTTTTGCTTACAAATGAAGGGCCTGGCATGGATAAGAGGGATGAACATTGGAGCAAGAACAAGCATGGAGTTGATGGCATGCACAAGGGGAACAAGAACGGAGTTACAAGTGATGATTTCAGGACTTTGAAGCCACCATAATGAGTGCATGAAGCCTTGGACGAAATATACAAGATGCCAGGCTATTCTAGGTGCTGCGTCACCTTATTATTGGGCCAGGCCCATGTAATTTCGAAATACATAAGTATAGGCTGTTTTTAGAGTCCGTATGTGTGGGGAAACAAGAGATAGGGTTGGTTTCGAACCCCTTCCCCAAGGGCCACGAAATTCCCCCCTCTTCCTCCATATATACAGCACTTAGGGCACCGTTTAGAATTTGGGTTTTTGTTTAGATTAAAAGTTCTCCATAGCTGCAACTTCGCGTACTTCGTTTGTGTTCAACGACCAGACCAAGGCGTCTCAGAACCCCACCTTCATTAATAAAGCTTTCCTCTTTTATTCGCAATATCCAGATTGCAATCTATGTTTCTTGCTTGTTCTTCGTTTGCTCGCAGGAAATAGACCCTCGTGGTCAGGTTGATCGTGCTCCGGCTTGGTCAATAACCCCTCGGAAGTTGGTTTAGCGATTGCTAAGGCGCGACGTCTTCACACGTTCGTAGTCGGATCGTCAAAGTCGACTCCCACAGAAAACGATTGCTATCTCATCGAAACATCGGGACACCTTTGCCTCTATCAGAAAAAAATATTTTCAGTCGCCGAAATTTTGGCCTAAAAACTGCCCGGGGTCTCCAGACTTTTTTTTCCGAAACCTACTCAGGCAAGGAAACACGAATTGGAAAATAGATTGATCTCGAAAACAAACCTAATATGAGAAGAACTCGGATTGGTGGTGGATATATGATGGTAAGATATGATAGAGGTGGTGGTATATGGCAGCGGTGGTGGTTTATGGTAGCGGTGGTGGTATATGGATACTGATTGGTGGTGGTATATGGATACGGATTGGTGATGGTATATGGATACGGATTGGTGATGGTATATGAATACAGATTGGTGGCGGATAAGCGGTGGTGGTACATGGCAGGAGCGATGACGATGGTGCGGCGGCGGCGGCGTGACAACTTGTGAACAGAACTCGAAACTCTAAGGGAAACTAGACGCTAAGACCAGCAACTTGACACGACGATGCAACCGCAAATTCAACAAAGCAAAATACTGAAAAGACTATGCAAGGGCTCAGACTAGTTCAGATATGATGAACTAACCCTAATTTTTTTTGGCTTTTTCGTGGACTGTAGGTATGAAGAACAGACTCGATCTAAGCTATGAAAAACTGTAAAATCTTACCGAGCAACCTGGAAATCTGATACCACTTGATAGAGGCGAAGGTGTCCCAATGTTTCGATGAGATAGCAATCGTTTTCTGTGGGAGTCGACTTTGACGATCCGACTACGAACGTGGGAAGACGTCGCGCCTTAGCAATCGCTAAACCAACTTCGAAGGGGTTATTGACCACGCCGGAGCACGATCAACCTGGCCACGAGGGTCTATTTCCTGCAAGCAAACGAAGAACTAGCAAGAAACTGAGATTGCAATCTAGATATTGCGAATAAAAGAGGAAAGATTTATTAATGAAGGTGGGGTTCTGTGACGCCTTTGTCTAGTCGTTGAACACAAATGAAGTACGCGAAGTTGCAACTATGGCGAACTTTTAATCTAAACAAAACCCAAAGTCTAAACGACGCCCTAAGGGCTGTATATATGGAGGAAGAGGGGGGGGGGATTTCGTGGCCCTTGGAGGAGTCCAAAACCACCCCTAACTCTTGTTTCCCCACACATACGGACTCTAAAAACAGCCTATACTCAAGTATTTGGAAATTACATGGGCCTGGCCCAATAATAAGGTGGCGCAGCACCTATAATAGCCTCTGAATGAAATTTATGAAGTGGCATCTTGTATATTTCGTCCAAGGCTTCACGCACTCATTATGGTGGCTTCAAAGTCCTGAAATCATCACTTGTAACTCCGTTCTTGTTCCCCTTGCACACGCCATCATCTCCATGCTTGATCTTGCTCCAGTCATCATCCTTCTTGTCCAAGCTAGGCCCTTCATTTGCAAGCAAGACAAATGTATCCAATTTAGGCAGCATCATATTCTCATGAACATTAGAATCATTACCAAGAAACAAAAGTACCTAGTAATTTAATTGGCATGCGCGAGCTCTTGTAATTGGTCCTGTATATGTATCACTAGGGGCTGTGGGTGTAACTTTCTTAGTGATGTCCTCATCAATCGGCGCCATCGTCCTCTTTGCCGGGGCCGCTCACACGACCTTCTCTTCCACCGCAACGGACTTATCCCCCGATGCACCCGTCTACCGTCGCAGATCTGTTTCAACGCCACCGACAGCCATCGCACCCCCGATGCCTACACGGCGCCGCAAGAGAGGTGGTACATCATATCTCCACAACTTTTTGATCTCAACCAGAAAATAGATCGTAACTTGGTTACTGTACTTTCTTTTTAGCTCTTAGAATTTAGTTCTTAGTTTGAAGCAAACAATGGATGCTAAATAGCATTTCCCCGGTTTGCAGCTTTAAATCTGCCATGGCACAATCATAATAGGGTTTAATTGATCATGCTTAGGGTTTAATTGATCATGTTGGTTCCGTGGTGGTTTCTTTAATAGAAATTGGAGGGGAAACCCTCCTTTGCTCAAAAAAATTATTAGGGTACCCCCTTTTATGATCACTATACGATCAACATACGTGCTTCGTGTCATAATAGCACTGCTCCACCCATCAAGCTAAACAAGCTTAGTTGTTCAAATACATATCTGATATTATTAAAACAGAGTCGTTTAATTGGTCAGCTAAATGTTCCTAATTTAGTTTTGAAACTGCATGTTCGCCGCTCGGGTGTGTATCTCTATAGGGTGCCCACGGTGGGCCGCGGCCCACCCTGGGATTTTGGGTCGGCCCAGGCCAAGCCGCCTGCCTCACCGGTGACTTGCCGTCCTCGGACGGCATGACTCTAGGAGGAGATGCCGGACTAACAGGAGGTCATGAGTCGCTCGCCCTACAGTGTCACCGCTGCCCGGGCGCGCCGCCGTGCCTACCTTCCCAGTCCGTTCAGGGCTCAGGCGTGCAGCACCCACTAAGCCAACCCGATTTATCCTGAGATACATCCTCAACACTCAGCAGCCACTCCTCATCACCCATTTTCTAATTGATTCATTACTCATTAGGCAGGACTGTCATTAGGGTTTGTTGTGTGCTAAGTGCTACCTACACTTAATGGTTCAAATGTATTTCAGTAATCTTTAGTACCCGTAAAGTTCACAGGGTTTCAAAATTCTGGCCCTAGGAACAGACACTAGTCATTTTGGATTGTTGGTCGTAGTGACATTGACCCAGATTACTACTGCAGGCCAGGTTTGTTGACAATTTTACTTGTCTTTCTTACTCATTCGATATGATATCCAATTATTCACGTTGATTAATTGCAAACAATAAGTGCTAGACAAACTTCTTGATTCAGATTTTGGACGGTCTCTTACTGCAGTTACAATTCTGCATACCTTTCCTAGTAAGCTCACAAGTAAATGATTGATTCACTACATCTATGCTTGCCTTGTCACATTTGTTGTCAATATTCTTTTAGGGTGGACCACCCTGTTTCAAAATACTGGAACCATAGACATGAGTGAATAGTATTTTTCTGTGTGATCTCTTCCATCATGTGTGGGCAACGAGCACTGCATTGTATAGAAAGAAAGTGCCATTTCCAGCTTTTAATAGACTACGATCTTTTACATGGAATACAATCTGCCTACTTGCTTTGTGTCGCACTACCAACACTCCACCCTTGAAGCTAAACATTATGCAACTGATAATTCCTTAGTTTATTTGTTCAAATACGAATTTGATATGATTCTAATGTTCCTACTTCAGCTTTGAAATATGTGTCTGCCTGTTATAGAGACATAAGAGGTTTGTATTTCTGTGTGTGGTCTGGTCAGCACGGTTGGGGGGTGAACTTTGCATATGCAGGGGTTTATAGGGAGACACTCTTCGAGTTGAATCCGCAATGCATTCCGTAGATAATCTGACTACTTTTTATGTTTTCATGAATCTCAGATTCGGAACAGCTTCATAATGATTATGAGCTTGCGCGCATGGAAAGAATAAAGCAGAACAATGCCGTGGCTGTCAAACTTGGCATTAAGGGACTGAAATCAAGTTTGGATGCAATGCAATCCAAACGCTCTCCACCTACAGATTCATGCTCAGAATATGATCCTAACAGTGATTCTGAGCTAGAGGGAGACCTAAGTCAATGTAGCTCCCTAGTGGAGGAGTCAGAGGCAGATGCCCTATCTTATTCACCCATCAAGGTGCTTGCTCTAACTTTCCAAGGTTATATTGGTCGCATATATCTTGCAACTGATGCTTTGCATTGTTTCTACTTTGTTGCACTGCCATTAGCTTAGTTTACACATCGTGTATGTGAATACACCCTGCCTATCCATTTTCAGTACATATTCCATCTGTCATCATATCATATTTATCCATTCAAATGTTGTTCTTGTGTATGAGGCATTCAAAAGGAAGAGGGCGATTGCTGATCGCGGAGGAGCACGAGCAAAGTATTTGGAAAAGGTAGTGACACCTGATAAATCAAATAGCCCATTAGGTGTAGTTGCAATATCACCTGACCCACAAAACACCCCAACTCTAGCAGACTCTAGCCCTACTACACTGGTCATTTCTGATGCCCCAACTCAGCAGACCCCAACTGCAGCAAACAGTATGATGATGCCAGTTGACATAGCACCAGCTCTACGATGCAAAACCCCCCATTCCAGCAAAGAGTACACCAAATCCAGTTGCCAAATCCCTTTTTGAACCAGAGAGAGCCCCAATTGCATCAAATAGGACCCCTGTTCCATTTCTTCCCAGTTTAGAAGATGAAGCTTATATTGTTGTCAGGAACTTTGTGCGCATCTTTCCTTCATGGAAAGATTATACCGCAGACACAGAACAATTTCTAGTCTTCATCCGCAACTTACGTGTAAGTAATGTACTAATGTTATTCATGGTAATTATTGCATATGTTTCTGCTGACAGAAGACACAAGATTTCATTCTTTTAAATAGGCGACCAAATTGGATTGTCAAGACGAGCAAGGGTTGGTTGTGCTTTTCAAGCACTCAGTGATGAAGTATCGTTCCTACATGAGGCAAGCGCACTTCGATGGCAAGCCTCTAAACAAAATTTTTGTAAAGTCTCCGGTGCTACATTTGTCAGACAGTCACTGGAATAATCTTGTTACAGATCGGTCTCGTCTGCAGCGTAAGGTACTGTCTATGATATCACATCACAATTTGAACTACATTTCTGCATTTGCCTTAATGTCTCACTTGTACCAAAACTGTTAGCAGAAGAACATTCATTCTCAAGGGACCACAGAATCTCGCAACTATACTGCACACTGCATTGCTCTTGTGAGTACCTCTTGCCCTGTATGACCATACTTACTTTCATAGTTGTTTGATTATGTAGCATCACTGCACATGTTAGCCTCGTTATCGTCCATTTGGTGGACATTATAAGATCCGTATGGACTCTTACATAAATTTAGAATCAACCCAATGCTTTTGAAGAGGTTTAGCTCTGCAGTCCTCTTGTAAGGACTGAACGTCGTCTATCACTGTACTTACATTAACAGCTACTCCCTCCGTCCCATAATATAAGAACGTTTTGTACAGTACACCAGTGTTCAAAACACTCTTGTATTATGGGAAGAGGGATTGGTTCATTGTGTAGCATTCTGCATCTTATCTCCCTCGCCCACCATTTACTAAAAAATATCATATCTATATTTAATCTTACCAAAAAGTTGAATTCACAGACAATGCCAGTGCAGAAGTGTAGCCCATTGCTCTTGTTAGTACATTTTGTCCTGTAACGCTTGTACTTCCAGGGATTGGTAGTTGATTATGTAGCATCAATCTGCATCTTATCTTCATTATCCTCTATCCCTTCCACTATTATCATATCTATAATTACTCTCTACAAAATGTAGAGTACAGGCAATGCTTATGAAGAAGATTCTGTGCTGAAATTCTTGAGTTATCCTTCCCTTGACATGGAGAAGTAAATCAGTCCTTCTAAAGCCTTTATCCTCAACTGCTGTTTAATTTTCTCATACTCCCTATCGTTTACTGCTGTTTAGTTTGCTGTTTCAATCAAAATGCATGTTCGCAACAACCGTAAGTTCCAAGTTTTACTTGTAAAACCAAATTCCTTATTTATACCATGCACATTACTCAATACTCCCTATATGTATGCTTGTTTTTGTGGATCTATAATCCAGTGTGTGGTGAAGCAGCCCATGTTTGCACCTTGTCATCTCCTGTTTTATCTTACTGATGTGGCTGATGATATGAACAACATGCCATGCACATTAACCAAAATAGATAAAATGATTGTCTTTGCCCTTCATCTATGCTTGTTATGTTGACATGGTAATCCAGTAGTGTGGGGAAGCTCCCCGCATTATGAACAATGCCAAATTATGCTATTGATATTTTGAACTTACTCTTTATTTTCTAATTTGAAATTGGATGGAATTGACAACACAGTTATCATCTTTGTTTATACACGTGCAAAACCTATCATCTCTCTGCTTTGTTTCAGGGTGATATGCCTGATGGCATGCACAAGTCTGCTGAAGGCTGTGAGACAAACCCAACATATATTGCAGCAAAGAAGGCAAACCATCTTGAAGATAGCGAGACAACCCCAAAGTCTTGTCTTGATGCAGTGTTCAAGTTACTTGAGACTAGTAGTCAGACAAGCTCACAAAATTTGCTGTCTGAATCAGTTCGACTTCTTCAGTCCCAAGTTCTAGCAGAAAGGCATTCTGCAACTCAACTTTGACTTGAAGTCCTATCTCTAAGAAAGATTGCGGAGAACACCAATGAGAACCTCATTGCTAAACAGCTACACCTGGAAGCTATGACCGACATGCTAGGCCGGTCTCACAGCCTTGCTGAGCAGCTTGCGTAGCAGTACCCGTGCAAGGCTAACCTTTCTTGAACTGTCTTAGAAGTGGTCTCGGTTCAGTATTATTTTGTTACGCTGCAATGGTGCCCAGTTTTTGTAATCTGCTTCTTCGTTGCGCTTTATGATCACTGGTGGCGAACTTCGATGCCCAGTGGACGTAATATACCATAAATCCTTTATTGTATAGTGTAGGTTTATTCTAAGTTACTATGCCGTAATTTCTTTATTGTATAGAGTAGGTTTGTTCTTAATTCCTACTAGTTACTGCCATCTTTCGCTATCTGAAAAAAAATCTGATGTAGCCGACCGGGCCGAAACATTCGCCTCTAACGGGCCTGGTTTTTAGTAGGCTACAATTGGGCCGGCCTGCATCTTTTTTGGGCCCGAATGGCCATTGGGGCCTTCACACTTTATGCCAGGCCCACAACTTACTCCAGGCTATATTCGGCCAAATTTTAGTTGGGCCTTCTGTGGACCCAGCGCTTAGTTTGGCCCATATAGCGTTGGGCCATTAACATACTGAATATTCTGGTGGCTGTCACAGCCTGATTTTTGGCCCTTTCTTTTTCATTTGTTTTTCTGAGATTTTTGCTTGAGTTTTCTTTCTCCGTGGCTTTGTGGTCTGGAAACTGAAGAAGATGACCTCTTCTTTGCTTCTAGAGTGGCTTGTCAACCTCAAATCCTTCCCTAGACCTTTCCATTTTCATCCTAGCCCAAATCCCAATATTCTTTTTATTGGGGATATTCCTTTTTCATTAAAGGAATAACCCTAATTGCCCTAGGTTGTGAAGCAACTTATATTTCCATCACTCCTAAAATTCCCAAATAATTCTCATAAATTGTTTGGGTCATATCTTCATCAAATATGGCAAAACTTTTCATTTCCATGATCAAAAATAATTCCCCAATAATTCATTTCCTATTCTGCCCTAAATGGTACATTGTGAGGCAAGTGCTATTTATCTTTGCCCAATTGACTCCAAACTTCTTGGACATCTTTTCATGTCCATATCATTGCCACATGCTAAAATGCAACCTCATTTGCCTAGTAGTCATTTAATTATGATTTTCCAAACTTTCTGCCCAGAAAGAAATTTTCTGAAGGAGCTACAAGCTAGCCATATCCAAATGAGTTGCAATTTATGCATGACCTCAATATCATCATATCATATCCCTCCTCCAAAGTTGAGCTCATGTAATGCCTCCATGTGAGCTCATATTCAATTCTTTGATTCCGTCCAAAATTTCAGTTTGTGAAGCAAGTATATTTTATCTTGCTCCATTATGGCTGTAAATTTTTCTAGGCCTTCTCCTAACTATATAACCTACCTCCACCAAATTTGGGCATATTTCATCAAGCCATTATCCCTCTAGAATTTTTGCAAGTTTCTGGTCAATGGAAATGTTTGTGAAGGAAGTACCATTTTGGTTTATCCAATTGGTATGAAACGTTTTTCAGCATCTTCACATGACCAAATAACTCTGCGCTGCCCAAGTTCAGCTCAAGTGGCTTCACCATTTGAGTGCATCATCATGATTTCTATTCTGGACCAATTTTGGTAGTTGTGAAGCAACTATATCAAATATTGGTCCAAATCCCTCCATAGTTTCCAGGACCGTAGTCCTTCCATAGTCAAACACCCCAGACAACCCCATTTGACCCCATCAAGTTGCTGTTGATCACCAGTGCTCATCCAAATTTGATACATCAACCTTGTCGAGCTTGCTCCCCTCTGCTCCCTACACTTCTGTGTGATCCATCACCTCCCTTGGCCTCTACTACACAGGGACTTGTCGCTAGACATCTCACGACAGCCATTTGGCTCTTCTGGACGCCAACCCACGCGGTGACCACTGCCCTGGCATGCCATGGACGCGAGCTGAGCGACGTTTTGCTCGGGCCCCTCCTCGGTTCGTCGTGCTCGCATGCCTCGTCATGTCCAACAGCTAGCACGCGTCGTCGCCATCCCCCTGGACCTCTCTCCCCCTCCCGAAGCCTCCTCGCTGGCGCTCGTCGCCGTGCGCCCACGGGCGAACTGTAGCCGACCGGCTCTGTTCGCGCCGCGGCAGTTTCCCTCGCTTGTCCCCAAGCCCCTCTCGTCTCCGTGACCCTCGTCCACTTCCCTCTCATCGCCGTTCGAGCTTGGCCGCAAGCACACGTGTCCGCGGCGGCACCCAAGCTCGAACCGCCTTGCCACGGCTATTTAAGCCAGCCCCGACCCCTCCCGAGCACCTCATCGACCTCCTCATCCTCCGAGAGCCCTCCCCAACCTCTTCTTCGAGCTCCAAAAGCTCTTCCCGACCTCAATGGCCTCCATGACCGCAGCGAAGCACGGCTTAAATCCGAGTCAACCGAGCCCTTACCCTCCGCACTGCCACCACCAGGAGATCCCCCATAGTCCGGCGAGCCTCCTAGCCCCCCTTTTCTCTCTGCCGGATCATCGGTGGCCTCGTCCCCGACTCCTCCCGTAGCCGCCGTCCGCCACAGGGCAAACCCTGCTTGACCCCATCCTCTTCGTCATGCACCACTGGCTCAGGCCGACGCAGCTCTCCGCGCTGAGCTCGTCGGTAGGCGGAGCGTCGTCGGAGGCCCTCTGTTGCGCCGGCAATCGCCGCCCGACGCCGGTGGCCTCCCTCTGCCTCGCGGGCGTGCGCGGTGGAGAAGACGACGACCGCGTCGCCCTGCCAGCTGGCTGTAGGCCCTGCGGACCCCACACGTCAGCCCCTCAGCCGTTGAGCCCGCCCACGCTGACGTGGATAAGTGGAGGCGTATTCCCGCGAATACGTCTCCCGTAAACGAAAGTGCATTCTCCCTCTGCTTCAGCTCAAAGTACACTTTCTTTTACTTAAAGCGTATTTCCTCTCAGTTTCAGCCCCAAATGCATTTTCTTAATCGGAAAGCGTATTTCTAATTTTGCACCTCTGTCTTATCCACTCAGGGACTTGTTTGTGATGATACTTTTGCAGAAAAGTCCCTGAACTTCAACCCTTCACAACTTTTCAACCGTAACTCCGATTTAGGTGAATCCAACGCCCACGTCGTCGTCTCGTGAAGCCCGTTCTGTTCCCAGCATTTTAACTATGTTTCAACATTCTGAAAATGACCATTTTGTGCCCCAATCAGCCCCCTCCGAGAGAGAACCTTTCCGGCGATTCCTTCCGCGATCTTTCCACACTTCTCCCCGGAGCCTTCTTCATCCCTAGGCAAGCCACAACCACCATTTGTATGATAGCCATGCAGAAGCATTGGTTTTCAACTTGAATCTTTAATAACTGTCTGTTTGTTTTGCTACTGCTATCGGTATTTCGGTTATGCTTATGGATCGATGTTTACCGTCATGCTATGTTTTCTTGCGCTTTGTTATTATGCTCTTCATGCTAGTATTACTTTCTTATGGACCATGTTTGGTAGTAGTACATGTTGGTGATGGTCTTCGGTGCATGACTATCGTCTGTTCCGAGTACCGCCGTTATGCATGTTTCTTTACATCCAGTTGATTAAATACTTGCATGGTAGTTTTATCGTCATGTTATTGCATGGTATTTATTATTGATGCTAGTGGTCATATTCATGCTCGTCAGTATGCCATGCTCATTTGGATAACTGGTTACATGTTGTTGCTATGCTGGTTGATTATGTTGCACCTCCATGCTTATTTTGATATCATGTTCATGCATTGTAGTTGCATCATGTTATTTTATCATGGCTCAGCAGATTGCATTCAAGTTTAACCGGATTAAATTGAACTTGAACAACTGTTGGCTGAGTCATGGTGCCACCATATCGATCTGACCAGTGCAACCACGCTTACCCTATGGGAGGGTCCTAGCTGGATCTATTGTCATGCCTGTCGCCGGTGCCTCCCGCGAGGGAAGGTTATGGGCACGCGCAACCCTGATCAGGTAGGCGGACATAACCTTGTGTGCTTGTTTTTGTTTTTATGGTATACCTTGTCCCCGTTTGGGACCGTTTTGCCACGACAGTGGCCGTTGGTGTCTTTGGTAGACATGGGGCCACCCAGGACTGAACCCCAAGGGGGTGTTGGTCGGAGTGGCCGGGGGAGTGTCATGGCAGTAGATCGGTTTTGTCGGAACACCGTGTCCGCACATATGGGAGTGCGAGACCATGGGTTCCGTGGTGTGGGTACAGTGTGCTAACCTCTGCAGAGAGTGTGTTTAATCTATCGATAGCCGCGCCCGCGGATATGGGCCCAGTTCGTGTCGGTCACACTATGGGTCAACAGTAATAATAATAATTTGATTAATAACAACCCTGGTTCGATGATGAAAGATGTTGGTTGATATTTATGTGATCGTGAGAGGATCACTGAGATATCGTGAATACCGACTTGTTGGATATTTGTGGTGTTATGCGAGAGTCAAGGGTAAAGGTCAAGCTCCTTGTGGTCATAAATGATTACTACGGTATTGTTAATACCAAGCTTGATTGGATCCTGAGATGATCGTGTGATGTCCGTGATGGTAAGTGATACATGTGGTGGTTACAATGTAACCCGAACAGAGTAAGTTGGTGCATGATAGTTCATCATGTTGCATGCTAGTCTCATCATGTTCATATGTTTATGCCATGCTCGTATTGTTCTAGCTGTATCATCTTGTTCATGCTATGATTGATTTGATAGTATCATGTTAATCCTTGTTAACCTGTAATTGCGATGCTATTGTTTGTCTTGATTGCTTTGGTTGCTGTGAGCTTGCAAGTACATTCAATGTACTGACCTGGCGTGTCATGCCAGTTTGTAGGTCATACCGGATATGATTGCTTGTGTTCCGTGGATCCCTTGTTTGCGCGCTAGGATAAGCGTTCCAGCCAGAGTCCCTGCGGAGTGGAGTTCATCACCGTCGTCGTTTTTCCGCTGCCAGTAGTCATTCCGCTGCGTCGTGTTGTTCTGCTGCTTGCATAGAGCAACCGTGGCAGGCGTAGCGTCGCCATGCCGATGTAATCCCCTTGTACCCCAATAGATTGCAATGAAGAGCTAATTTGTTCTATGCTAAGCAGTGCCGTATTCCAGAAGACTTCTCCTCGATCTCTGGGCTAGAATACGGGGCGTTCCGGTTTCTCTGAGCCGGGGTGCCACAGGCTTGGTATGAAAGCCAGGTGTGGCTGTAGGATGCCCTAGCCCGCGCGAACGTTAGAATGCGGTAGTATAGAGTGTAGGTGGTTTGTTGCACTTGATTGCTGCATTTGTTTGTTGCATAGCATGCATATAGATTATTATTTAGTCGCTAACTGTTAATCTTGTGAGTATAGGTGGCATCGGTTTCGATCCACTACCTGCACTCTCCTTCTTAGCATGCCTGCTCTTCGGTGTTCGGTGTTATCTCTGTCCCAGCAGAGTGATGCCCTGGAGCCAAGTGTTCCAGACACCATTTGCAGGAGTTATGCTCAGGTATCGCGTTGATATCTTTCCGCCACCCACCCATAGTATTTCGGTGATAGACTTGTCTCTATCCCGAATCGTGCCTTCTATCTCGTCTCTTTGGCAACCCCTACTGATATTCGCTATCACAAAAGGGCAACACCATCAAGCCTTTCTTTTCCTCCACTATATTTCCCTGTCATTCCATTCTTTGGACGTGTACGGTTCCCCTTCGTACGCTTGATGATGATATGGTCGTGACCTCCGTGTCTTGCTGCATGATCGCCAAGTCCGTCCTCGCCTCCGTATCTATCCAGATCCAACCGGAGTTCAGCCAGCGCTTGGTGTAGCCTTGGTTACACCAATTCCTTGCACACATGGATTTCATTTCCGTGCACACCGCCACAGCATATTAGATCGTAACACCGGAGTTTCCGCGAGATTTGTGTGCTTAGGTATGCATACATATTACTGTGTGAGTAGCGGTAATATGTGTTGATTGCTTTATTTTGGTTGCATGCGTGTGTGCCTTTGTTTCGTCGTTCCTTTTGTTTCTTTATTTGGGCCTTCGGTGTTACAAAATTTCCCCCTTATTAAAGTTGCTCGTCAACCGACACCGGACCCGAAGAATCAGCAAGGAGTTCAAATGTTTGGAAGCTCAGCTAAACAAGAATGGAATTATCAGCAGACAATAGTGAAATTGGGAAAATCTTGGCTGAAGGCAAAAGAAATCCTGGATGGACTGTCAGTATCAAGTTTGCATCAGTATGGAATTCTCAGGCGATTGCATTGAGATCTGGGGATATCTTATCGTGATACGGATAATCAAGTTTGCCTTAGTGTGCACTCTTCATGGCAGTAATGATCAGATCAGCAAGAAGATAAGCTATGTGCAAGACCAACAATGCAATTTCAGTCAAAGGTATGGTTCAGATACAAGGTTTGATTCTTCGTGGAGGATGATTTTGAAACATGATATGCCTGGAAGAAAGCAAGGATGTGCCACATACTCAGAAAGGAGGATGGTCCAGCAATTCCTGTTTCAGCACAAAACCCAGTCTTCCTCAGCAAGATACTCTCGATGGTTTTCAGCATAAGCCATCCAATCGTCCTCAGTACGACACTGGTGCAAGATAGTACATTGAGAATTGACAGCAGGTGACAGAATCAGATCCGCAACAGTTGGTCAGAAGCAAGAATCAGTCAGAACAGAAGTCTGCCTCGGGAATCAGATTCTCAGATATATGTGAAGGAAGCCAGATATACACCTCAGTGTGACAAAGGACCATGAGGATTGACGACAACACTGAGCTCTGTACAAGTACCGGTGAACCTGGAATATGATACTGATGAGCCCTTGTCTTCTTTTCTCTGGTAACAGCACCACGCCTGTGTTCTAAGCCGTTTTTGGCCGTTCAGGGTGGATGCTGATTTTTATTTCTCTCTTCAACGACTGTCATGAGTTCTGACCTGCTTTTCGGCCATCTCATACAGCTGTTGAGTTTCTTTTTGTGACAGTAGCCCTATAGCTGCTTTTGGCTATTTTAGGGAGCTGTCACTTTCTTCTTATCAACCCAGTCTCATGTTCTGAGCTGCTTTTCGGCCGTCTTGAGTCATGGTTGAGTTATTTTAGTGATGTCCCAGATCTGAGTTGTAAAGACCGTTCTGGTGGCTACTGATTTATTTGCCGATTTCCTACAAGGGTTCAGATGATCGTTTCCCTCCGGTCAGAATGTTGCACCCGACAGAACCTGTGGTCATACGAAGAAGCAATATGACCCCGCTCCTTCACCCAAGGATCCAGGCAAGGAAAACAGTAATGAAGGAGCGAGCTGATAATTGTTGCATGATTCACATGGTGCAGATGCCCCGGACAGTCTGAGTCAGGATCGACCGCCATGGATATTCACCTAAGGGGTCTACTCAATTTTGAACCACCGTCAGTCAAGGATGAGGATATTATCAGATAAGGTCATACCCCTTATGCTGGCCACAATAGGCGACAATCAGATATTTGGTACAAATCTGATACTCAAGACAGTGGAGCCATTCAGCATGATTCAGAAATTCCTGCGATAAGCCAGAATCTGTCAGGAAAAATGGTTATGCCTCACCTCTCTGTTTGGAACCCGAAGAACCTGGATTTAATGGAGGAACCCAATTCAAGGAGTCAGAGCTTGGGTGTTCATCAGGAAAAATCCGATCACCAATTCATGGACAGTTTGCAGAACAGACACAGCAATCGGAAATCACCCTCGGATTTGTGAGACAGACATATATTTCAGACATGGTAAATCTCAGACCAGTCAGCAGCTATGAATAGAATTGGAGCCAGTATAAGTAGGAAAAGGTGAAGTAAGATCTGCCAGGATATGGATACAGTGAAGCCAACCACCCCAGAACCAGTCACGCAAGTCAGATGAAGAATTTAATGGGAACAATCAACAAAGGAAAAAGGATACCCGAGTTGGAAACGGTTTCCTTAAGGAAGTATGTTCATACTTATTCCCTGAGCAACCAAATCTCGAGGACGAGATTTATTTAAGGGGGGAAGGTTTGTCACAACCTGATTTTTGGCCCTTTCTTTTTCATTTGTTTTTCTGAGATTTTTGCTTGAGTTTTCATTCTCCGTGGCTTTGTGGTCTGGAAACTGAAGAAGATGACCTCTTCTTTGCTTCTAGAGTGGCTTGTCAACCTCAAATCCTTCCCTACACCTTTCCATTTTCATCCTAGCCCAAATCCCAATATTCTTTTTATTGGGGATATTCCTTTTTCATTAAAGGAATAACCCTAATTGCCCAAGGTTGTGAAGCAACCTATATTTCCATTACTCCTAAAATTCCCAAATAATTCTCATAAATTGTTTGGGTCATATCTTCATCAAATATGGCAAAACGTTTCATTGCCATGTTCAAAAATAATTCCCCAATAATTCATTTCCTATTCTGCCCTAAATGGCACATTGTGAAGCAAGTGCTATTTATCTTTGCCCAATTGACTCCAAACTTCTTGGACATATTTTCATGTCCATATCATTGCCACATGTCAAAGTGCAACCTCATTTGCCTAGTAGTAATTTAGTTATGATTTTCCAAAGTTTCTGTCCACAAAGAAATTTTGTGAAGGAGGTACAAGCTAGGCATATCCAAATGAGTTGCAATTTATGCATGACCTCAATATCATCATATCATATCCCTCCTCCAAAGTTGAGCTCATCTTCAATTCTTTGATTCTGTCCAAAATTTCAGTTTGTGAAGCAAGTATATTTTATCTTGCTCCATTATGGCTGTAAAGTTTTCTAGGCCTTCTCCTACCTATATAACCAACCTCCACCAAATTTGGGCATATTTCATCAAGCCATTATCCCTCTAGAATTTTTGCAAGTTTCTGGTCAATGGAAATGTTTGTGAAAGAAGTACCATTTTGGTTTATCCAATTGGTATGAAACCTTTTTCAGCATCTTCATATGACCAAATAACTCTGCGCTGCCCAAGTTCAGATCAAGTGGCTTCACCATTTGAGTGCATCATCATGATTTCTATTCTGGACCAATTTAGGCAGTTGTGAAGCAACTATATCAAATATTGGTCCAAATCCCTCCATAGTTTCCAGGACCGTAGTCCTTCCATAGTCAAACACCCCAGACAACCCCATTTGACCCAATCAAGTTGCTGTTGATCACCAGTGCTCATCCAAATTTGATACAGCAACCTTGTCGAGCTTGCTCCCCTCTGCTCCCTACACTTCTGTGTGACCCATCACCTCCCTTGGCATCTACTACACAGGGACTTGTCGCTAGACATCTCACGACATTCATTTGGCTCTTCTAGACGCCAGCCCACGCGGTGACCACCGCCCTGGCACGCCATGGACGCGAGCTGAGCGGCATTTTGCTCGGGCCCCTCCTCGGTTCGTCGTGCTCGCGCGCCTCGTCATGTCCAACAGCTAGCACGCGTCGTCGCCATCCCCCTGGACCTCTCTCCCCTCCCGAAGCCTCCTCGCTGCTGCTCATCGCCGTGCGCCCACGGGCGGACTGTAGCCGACCGACTCTATTCGCGCCGCGGCGGTTCCCCTCGCTTGTCCCCGAGCGCCTCTCGTTTCCGTGACCCTTGTCCACTTCCCCCTCGTCGCCGTTCGAGCTTGATCGCAAGCACATGCGTCCGCGGCGCCGGACACGCGTCCGCGGCGGCAACCGAGCTCGAACCGCCTTGCCACGACTATTTAAGCCAGCCCCGACCCTCCCGAGCACCTCATCGACCTCTCATCCTCCCAGAGCCCTCCCAAACCTCTTCTTCAAGCTCCAGAAGCTCTTCCCGACCTCAATGGCTGCCATGACCGCAGCGAAGCTCGGCTTAAATCTGAGTCAACCGAGCCCTTCCCCTCCGCACTGCCACCACCAGGAGATCCCCCGTAATCCGGTGAGCCTCCTAGCCCCCTTTTCTCTCCGCCAGATCATCAATGGCCTCGTCCACGACTCCTCCCGTAGCCGCCGTTCGCCACCGCGCAAACCCTGCCCGACCCCATCCTCTTCGTCGTGCGCCACTGGCTCAGGCCGTGCGCCCACTGGTAGGCGGAGCGTCGCCGGAGGCCCTCTGTGGCGCCAGCAATCGCCGCCCGACGCCGGCGGCCTCCCTCAGCCTCGCGGGCGTGCGCGGTGGAGAAGACGACGACCGCGTCGCCCTGCCAGTCGGCCGTAGGCCCTGCGACCGCACACGTCAGCCCCTCAGCCGTTGACCCCGCCCATGCTGACGTGGATAAGTGGAGGCGTATTCCAGCGAATACGTCTCCCGCAAACGAAAGTGCATTCTCCCTCTGCTTCAGCTCAAAGTACACTTTCTTTTAGTAAAAGCGTATTTCCTCTCTATTTCAGCCCGAATGCGTTTTCTTAATCGGAAAGCGTATTTCTAATTTTGCGCCTCTGTCTTATCCACTCAGGGACTTGTTTGTGATGATACTTTTGCAGAAAAGTCCCTGAACTTCAACCCTTCACAACTTTTCAACCGTAACTCCGATTTAGGTGAATCCAACGCCCACGTCGTCGTCTCGTGAAGCCCGTTCTGTTCCCACTATTTTCACTATGTTTCAACATTCTGAAAATGACCATTTTGCCCTTGCCCCAATCAGCCCCCTCCGAGAGAGAACCTTTCCGGCGATTCCTTCCGCGATCTTTCCACACTTCTCCCCAGAGCCTTCTTCATCCCCAGGCAAGCCACTACCACCATTTGCATGATAGCCATGCAGAAGCATTGGTTTTCAACTTGAATCTTTAATAACTATCTGTTTGTTTTGCTACTGCTGTCGGTATTTCGGTTATGCTTATGGATCGATGTTTACCGTCATGCTATGTTTTCTTACGCTCTGTTATTATGCTCTTCATGCTAGTATTACTTTCTTATGGACCATGTTTGGTAGTAGTACATGTTGGTGATGGTCTTCGGTGCATGACTATCATCTGTTCCGAGTACCGCCGTTATGCATGTTTCTTTACATCCAGTTGATTAAATACTTGCATGGTAGTTTTATCATCATGTTATTGCATGGTATTTATCATTGATGCTAGTGGTCATATTCAAGCTCGTCAGTATGCCATGCTCATCTGGATAACTGGTTACATGTTGTTGCTATGCTGGTTGATTATGTTGCACCTCCATGCTTATTTTGATATCGTGTTCATGCATTGTAGTTGCATCATGTTATTTTATCATGGCTCAGCATATTGCATTCAAGTTTAACCGGATTAAATTGAACTTGAACAACTGTTGGCTGAGTCATGGTGCCACCATATCGATCTGACCAGTGCAACCACGCTTACCCTAGGAGGGTCCTAGCTGGGTCTATTGTCATGCCTGTCGCCGGTGCCTCCCGCGAGGGAAGCTTATGGGCACGCGCTACCCTGATCAGGTAGGCGGACATAACCTTGTGTGCTCATTTTCGTTTTTATGGTATACCTTGTCCCCGTTTGGGACCGTTTTGCCACGACGGTGGCCTTTGGTGTCTTTGGTAGACACGGGGCCACCCAGGACTGAACCCCAAGGGGGTGTTGGTCGGAGTGGCCGGGAGAGTGTCATGGCAGTAGATCGGTTTTGTCGAAACGCCGTGTCCGCACGTATGGGAGTGCGAGACCATGGGTTCCGTGGTGTGGGTACAGTGTGCTAACCTCTGCAGAGTGTGTGTTTAATCTGTCGATAGCCGCGCCCGCGGATATGGGCCCAGTTCGTGTCGGTCACACTATGGGTCAACAGTAATAATAATAATTTGATTAATAACAACCCCGGTTCGATGATGAAAGATGTTGGTTGATATTTATGTGATCGTGAGAGAATCACTGTGATATCGTGAATACCGACTTGTTGGATATTTGTGGTGTTATGCGAGAGTCAAGGGTAAAGGTCAAGCTCCTTGTGGTCATAAATGATTACTACGATATTGTTAATACCAAGCTTGATTGGATCCTGAGATGATCGTGTGATGTCCGTGATGGTAAGTGATACATGTGGTGGTTACAATGTAACCCGAACAGAGTAAGTTGGTGCATGATAGTTCATCATGTTGCGTGCTAGTCTCATCATGTTCATATGTTTATGCCATGCTCGTATTGTTCTAGCTGTATCATCTTGTTCATGCTATGATTGATCTGATAGTATCATGTTAATCCTTGTTAACCTGTAATTGCCATGCTATTGTTTGTCTTGATTGCTTTGGTTGCTGTGAGCTTGCAAGTACATTCAATGTACTGACCTGGCGTGTCATGTCAGTTTGTAGGTCATGCTGGATATGATTGCTTGTTTGCCGTGGATCCCTTGTTTACGCGCTAGGATAAGTGTTCCAGGCAGAGTCCCTGCGGAGTGGAGTTCATCACCGTCGTCGTTGTTCCGCTGCCAGTAGTCATTCCGCTGCGTCATGTTGTTCTGCTGCTTGCATAGAGCAACCGTGGCAGGCGTAGCGTTGCCGTGCCGATGTAATCCCCTTGTACCCCAATAGATTGCAATAAAGAGCTGATTTCTTCTATGCTAAGCAGTGCCGTATTCTAGAAGACTTCTCCTCGATCTCTGGGCTGGAATATGGGGCGTTCCGGTTTCTCTGAGCCGGGGTGCCACAGTGGCCTGTTACGGTCCAGAAGAAACCATGGGCCTTTAGAAGGCCGAAATTCATGTTGGGCCTCAATTTTCACTAGTCGTCGACGGGCCTTCAGCGGGCTGAAAGGTAGACCGGGTCTTTTTTGGCCCAGTTATCTGACGGACCGTTATTGGGCTGGCCCACTAGTACCTGAATAAGTACTACATGCCTTTGACCGGGCCGGCCTATTTAACCTATATGGGCCATTGTTGGGCCCTGCCACGTGTCGACGTATCATAGGCGTCTCCTATCCAATGAATGGATGACATCTGTCCCAACGGTGAGTCAACACGTGTTTCCTCCGGCCAATGACAATTTTACACGTGGAAAATCCTCATTGATCCGGGCTGTTAACGGGTTATCGGATCCAAAACCAGACCCTATAGCTTAACGGTGACCCGTTACGGTGTTTGCCACGTGTCGGTCACCCTTGACGAAAGCACTTCTATGACGCACTATTTATCGTCATGGAAGTGGACACTTCCGTGATGATAATTTTGGTAATGTCATGGAACACTTCTACGACAGCACCTGTATGATTATCTTGATTCTGTCATAAAATCGTCATGGATGTACATGCATGACAAAAAACGTGACCTACTGTGACAAACACATATCATCACAGAAGTTTGTTTTTCTTGTAGTGTAGTTGGCCTAACTAAACCAAAGATTCGAAGAAGAAATACGAGGCTATAAGTAATCATTCATATAAGAGATCAAAAGACTCAAATAACTTTCATGGATAAAAACATAGAGCTGATCATAAACTAGAAGTTCATCGGATCCCAACAAACACAGCGCAAAAAGAGTTATATCAAATAGATCTCCAAGAGACCATTGTATTGAGAATCAAAAGAGAGAGAGGAAGCCATCTAGCTACTAACTACGGACCGGTAGGTCTAGAATGAACTACTCACGCATCATCGGAGAGGCACCAATGAGGATGATGAGCCCCGCCGTGATGGTGTCTAGATTGGATCTGGTGGTTCTGAAACTTGCGGCGGCTGGAATTGATTTTTGTCGACTCCCCTAGGGTTTCTGAAATATTGGGGTATTTATAGAGCAAAGAGGTGGTGTGGGAGGCCACCGAGGTGGGCACAACCCACCTGGGCGTGCTTGGCCCCCACGCGCGCCCTGGTGGGTTGTGCTCCCCTCGGAGCTTCCCTCAGGTACTTTCTTGGCCCAAGAGGTGTCTTCCGGTGCAGAAAAAATCGCCAAAAAGTTTCACTGCGTTTGGACTCCGTTTGGTATTGATTTTCTGCGAAGTAAAAAACAAGCGAAAAACAGCAACTGGCACTAGGCACTATGTCAATAGGTTAGTCACAAAAAATGATATGAAGTTGCTACAAAATTATTGTAAAACATCCAAGATTGATAATATAACAGCACGGAACAATAAAAAATGATAGATACGTTGGAGACGTATCACTGCTTGCTGCTTTGTGGCGTGTGACCCTCTACCCTTTGCAAGCCGTACACTTCTCCTTGGGTTAGAGACAGGAGCTCTCTTCTGTCAGGGTCTTCTCGATTGTGCTGGTGGCGTACATGCCACAGGGTCATGCATAATCAGAGCCAACACTCGTGTGATTTCTGCGCAAAAAAATCCTCCATCTGGGGGCGGACTGATTGCTACGGAGCGGGGGCGTCTAAAGGGACATCTGCATCCTGCCTAGCAACCATCGTTTCCGCCGAGAGGCTCACCATAAACACTCCATCCTCATGCATGGGTGCGTCAGCATCGTGCATGCAATGTGGGCCCTCCGAGCCCAATCCCGATAAGGCACTGAATTCCTCATCCAACCCACCATCCTCAATTTGCGCGGCATGCGGGGACATGAGCGTGGGGTCCCCCTGCCCAGCATTCCTTTCTTCCCCACTTTCCTCGGGCCGTGGGATAGAAGGCGCCAAGGGGGTGGGGCTGCGTGCATGATCAGATTCTGATTTCTCTCGATGGTCCTCTTGCAGCAGTTCCTGGCCATTCCTCTGCCGCACCATGATTTTGAGAGACCCCACATGCACCGTGCATGGCCCGTCGGAAGCCCAATTCGTCTGGCTTTGTCCTTCTGCGTCCTGTCCGCGTGGGTCCGGGGCGAAGAAGCCAATGGCGTGCTAGGGAGCTCCACTTGCCAGCTCACTCCATCTTGGCAGCATAACCAAGGCCGGGGACCCCACTGCTTGACCGTTTATCCGATGGGCTGGAGCCAGAAGAGTCCAGCGGCACAATGCAGCTTTCCACGTCTTGCTCGGGCTGATGGGTCAAAAGGTCCATGCATCCCTCCTAGACTGGCTGGTTCCTCCATTGATCTGCATCGTCTGTTAGGATGTGTTGACGAGCCAAAGCTGCTTCGCAGCTGGAAAGGTGAATTCGAGCGGTTCGGGCGGGCTGTGGATTTGAACTACGCCGCCCATCATGTCGGCGCTCCGACGGAGCCGACGCTGTCAAGGACCTCCCTGAGGCGGATCCCCCCTCCTCGGCCGAGAAAACACCCTGACCGTTGCCGGTGGCCCGCCTTGCCCGCGCGTCATTACCCCGCCCTGGCTGGTTCTCATCTTATGGTGGCGGCGGCGAGGGGGAAGGGAAGGTGGCGGCGGCGGCGGACTCTGCACATCTCTGACTGCTGGCGCTAGGGGAGAAATCTGGATCGGGTACCATAGCGCCGAAGGGGCGTCCTGAGCCTAACCATGGCTGCCCTGACGAGGTTCCTCTATGAACAGCCGACGAGTGGCCGGAATCCACGCCGGATCATCCGTACGCAGCCAAACGTGAAAGGCAGACATGTCATGCCGCCGGCCGTGTGTTCCGCCACGTGCTCATCGAAGCCATAGCCCCGGATCACAACCTCGGCCGTCCTCCGAGTCCACGCGTGCCCAGGCACACCGAGAAGCCTGAGCGGCACCAGGAACGGCGTGTTCGCGCCCATAGCCCGCGCCTGTCTCATCAACGGCCTGATTGAGAGTGAGAAGACACTAGTAGTGTTCCGGCCAGGCGCGCGGCCGCACTCCACCATGAGTTGACGGATGAACGGGTGCTCACAGATGACCAAGAAATCTTCCGGGAAGAAAGGGCGAATCGACATGTCAGCAGGGCCGATACCAAACTCTGCATGCAGCGCTGCGGCTGTGTCGGCCAAATCCACCCGCGGGCGAGCGCCCGTGACAGAAACGACCACAGCACGACCGAGCTCAACCTTCATGGCCCGCAGTTCTTCAGAGCTCTTGAGGAAGCAACAATCCTCAGCAGCGATGATGGCGTTGGCAATCAGGGCCTATCGGGCGTCCATGTTCTGCCCGTCGAACGGAACAGAGAAGCCTGGGCCCTGAAAACTTTCGACGAACACAGACCTCTGGATGGGGCTTTATGGCCGAAGCACCCTAATTGCCCCTGCGGAGGAGGGCCTGGGGGTGGCGGCGGCAGTGTCGAGGGAGAGCGTCGCTCAGAAGAAAGGGCGCGCCTTGGCATGGCAGGCGCCAGCGGGAGGAACTCCTCCACATTCCGGGCCAGATCCGGGGAAGCTTGAAGGCGCGCCGGCGGGCAGACAAGGGCCCAGTTGTCCATCGGCGACGAGGCCCGCCTCCACGTGCAGTCGCGCATGATGTGGCCAGTGTGGTTGCATCGGACACAGACCGTCTCGTTCGTGCAGTTGCGCGAGATGTGCCGGTCATCTCCACAGTTGTAGCACATGCCGTGAAGGGCGGCTGGGATTCAGGTCCTGGATGGCCTGGAGGTGGGCAAGGTAGGCGAAAGCCAACGGCACGGGGCTGGAGGGGGAGCGGGGGAGCCGTTGCTCCATGGGCGGCGTCGTCTTGTCTTGGTCTGCCACGTCGTGCCGGCAGGCAGAGGCGCACGCCGCGAAGCCCCCCCCCCCCCCCCCCCCCCCCCCCCCCCCCCCCGGCCGCTCCCTGGACGATAGGGCCAAAGGCCGTGCCTAGGACCTCGGGGCCGATGATGATGGAGTGGAGGGGCGGCTCAGGCGGGGAAGGCATCTGGGACCCTGACGAGGAGGAGGAGGAGGCGCTCAGCGAGACCTGCGAGGCCATCGGGAAGTAGACGCCGACACCGGAGTGGTGACCTGCGGGGTGAGGGGGGATGGCCGCCGGGGCCGGAGGGCTGGCCGACGCTAGGGGAGAGGGGCCGGAGGACGTGCAAACCACTTACTACAGTGATCTAAACGCTCTTATATTTACGGAGGGAGTACTATAGTATCTACTCCGCAGATCTGACACTCTAAACTTTCTTGAGGCAAATCCAATGCCTAAACATCTATGGCGCAATACAGAGGGAGTACCACAGTATCTACTCCGCAAATCCAACACTCTAAACTTTCTTGAGGCAAATCCGATCCCTAAACATCTGTGGCGCAAATCCAATCTGATAAAAATCTGTGGCGCGTCCATAAACAACGCCGGCCAATCTCATTTGTTTTTTCGGACAACCACATTTCTCATATCCAAACCCTCGTATGAGCATCAAGCTATTCTGATTGAGTTTTATGTTGGGTCTCTTTTAGGGTTTCGATATCTTCTGGTGGTGCCTGACTTTCGCTCAAATTGCTTATGTTGGGCTTCCATGTATGAGAGTTTGTAGCAAGCGATAACATTTTCTTGCAATGAGAGTTTAGGGCCAGTTCTCTTGCTGGCTTCCATCTTATTCTAGAAGCCAAACAAATTTATTTTTAGAGGCCTACTAATTTAAAACAAATTTATTTTAAGAACCAAACAAATTTATTTATTTTTCCCTTAAAAAAATAAAAGTCAACTAGTAGGCTTCTAAAAATATATTTTCGGTTGGGTTTCTAGAATAAGTTGGGTAGAGGGCAACTTATTATACAAGTCCAAAAAAAGTCACCAAAAGAATTGGCCCTTAGTCTGCTAGAATAACCTACCTAGGGGGCAACTTATTTTCACAGACACTCATAAGCCTCAAAAGAACTGGCCAATAATCTCTCAAGTTATGTATGACACTTACACAACTATCCATGTACTTAACATGTACTATGCCTAAGACTCTCTAAAACTAATATAAGATTTGAGGTGTAGAAACTAAGGTACTTAGTAAAAAAGTTTATTCTCGCAAAAAAAGGTTTCTAATAAATGACTAGAGTATTTATAAAAGAAAAAAAAATTTAAAATGGTTGCAAATAAAAGCTTTACAAAAAAAACTTTGAGTGTGTGGTCAGATGAATGTTGCGATATTCAATGGGGCAAGTGTTCCTGAAATTTTGTTATTTTATATATTTATGGTTGATTTTCTTATTTTGGGAACAAGTCTAATAACGACGCGAAGATGTGTTTAAATGTCTACCCAGGCAATTCCCCCTCATAGAACTTTGAAAGTTTTCTCACAGCTTAAGTGATTACCATTTATGTCCCTTGAAGGTTGTCTCGTCACCTAGCAGACAAGGCACTACATTGTAAGATGGACTTTGTGTTCGCCGCAATAAGTGTTGTGTTATACGAAGGAGAGTAAAATAGCATTATGCTTCCACGACGAGCGTACATGCACTTATAATTGTTCTCTTAGCATGTAATCCACATGTACTAAGATCCATTAAGGTAAAAATCCAACTATAGTTATATCCTCCTCTAGGGTCTCGTTAATTCCCCCTACGTCATAACTCTTATACGCTTGAAACGGTAATATCTGCCACTCTGACCTCCACATGCATATTTATCATAACACATTGCAACACCTTAAGTGTGCCCCTAAGCATGTGTGCACTCATACACAGACACAAAAGATTGCATAAAAACCAACATTCAACCAATCATTATATTAAGGGACGTTTCCATCTTTCCCCTAATTTGCGCCCATACTCATCTTTACCCCTAAAAAAATAGGTGCTCAACATTGCCCCTCTTTCGTCAGAATCTCTTATAAAAACCAGACGATATCCCGCCAACGGTGTTCTATACTGAGGGGCACTAACATGTACAGTCTGCGGTCCTTGGGCCGGGCTTATGGCCCGCCGATCAGTAAATGAAGGACTACCGAAGCTATGAATCTCGGCATAACGAAGATGGAAACCTCTGAAGACTTGTCGTGTACTTCAAGGATTGCTCTATAGCCAACACATTGACAACTGACCATGTGTGTAACCTATGTACCCCGGTGCATGTGTAAGCCAAGGGGTTTAGTATTTAGAGGCACGATTACCAGCCTTAGGGTTTAGAACACAATCATACGATCTCGAGGTAGATCATCCTGTACTCTGTACACCATCATATCAATACAATCAAAGCATGACGTAGGGTTTTACCTCTTTGAGAGGGCCTGAACCTGGGTAAACATCATCTCCCTTCGTCCCTATTATGAGTGTTCCTAGACCTACAACTCGGGACCCCCTACCCGAGATCCTCTGGTCCGACATTGATGGCCTATACATGTCCCACTGTGTGGTAAAAAAGGATCAAGGGCTCGCCTTCAGATCAACATCGACATCGGCTGCGACGACATCTTCGTCCCCGGCCAACTTTTCGTGTTCGGCAGCATCGTCCTTCACACTGATCCGGTCGCATCGAAATCTTTGCCCCAGATCAGATCATTGGATTTTGGAGTTTGGAGTATACTACCGACTCCCGTGGCGATCTCGCCTTCTCTGGCTGGGCGCTAGATCGGCTAGAAAACTCCATGGACGATGTGGCCTTAACCTCGGACCCGACCTCAGATCCGAACTTCAGATCAGGTCTCACCTCAGAACCGTCCTCGAGTTCGGATCTGATCTCTTCAGCATCAAGCCAGGCCCTCGCTCTGGCTGATCCGTGCTCAGAAGTCATGTCACACGCTTCGTCGAGCATACTAGAAGTTAGCTCCGCCAACTGTCAAGAGATGGGCCTGGGAGACCTCTCGCTTTTAAACGAGATGCTAGACCGAATCCAGAATCTTGGGATTTCGGACGGTCAATCTTCAGTCTATGACTAGATTGGATGTACAAACGATGACAGGGAAATTTATGTCTCGGCCACCACCACCTAGTCACTATAGTCAAGGATTTAAGTGACGTACTGGACTATTCCACCGATGAGGCAACTGACATGTATAAGGATGTCGGCGATATGCCTGGTGCCACACCATCCAACACGACAACTCGGCGGCAACCACCACCTACGTTGTCTACATGGTGGATACCCCCAAGGGCGATGAGGAGGAGGAGAGAAAGGGTCCCCCCAAACACCGACGGAGCGGGAAGCGCTCTAAACATGCCGGTAATGGGAATGCCAGCAACAGCAACACCGATAATGGCACCTCCAGCAAGAACACCACCGTGGACGACGCCGAGGACCAGGACAATGGCGATGACACCGCGTCCGGTCGGTTGGACGGCGCCGTAGGGATGGAGGACCTCGATGACCCCGATGATAGTAACTACATGCCGGAAGAAGATATAAGTCTTGGACCCGATGAATTCGACGTCCCCGAGGATTTCCTCGATCTGGAAACCTTCCGATGGTGGCTCATTACTTCCACTCGAAGTATTAAAAAAGGGCGGGAGAAGCTTAAAACTGATCAAGCCACACTCAATGATAAAATGGGTGGAGGTCCTCGCAGCCGAGCAAGACCTTGAGCAAAGGCTCACGGACCAAACCAAATCCTACCCACGACAGCGTCGCTTTTGACATTCGATGATGAAGTTGACGACAATCTATTTATAAGCACGATTGAACCGATCAGCCCGACCACCCTCCTTGGGGTGGGATAGACCGAAGGGAGGGCTTCGAGACTCCCTACAGCCCTCTCCGTGAAGTCAAAGATACAATCATGTATGCTCCGCCGTATGATTTGCAGGGGAAATTAACCGCACGGCCTGCCACATCACAATCCATATATACAGATCCAGGGACCACGCGCCTGCTGGACAGGCCAGATATCAGGCACGGCTCGATAAGCATGACATGGCTTGGGATATTACTCTTGCCCAGACAGCAACAGACGTCCGACGAGCGATGTCTCGGGTCAGAGGAGCTGCACACCCGATGTGCTTCACAGACGAGGTCATGCAACACCAGTTCCGTGAGGGGTTTAAACTTGTCAATATTGGACAACATGATAGAACAACTCACCCGGCTATTTGGATCAAGGACTTCCTTCTCCAGATCCATATGGCCTGAGGAGATGACCTCCACGCCATTAAATACCTACCATTAAAGCTTAATGGACCAGCGAGGCATTGGCTCAATAGCTTGCTCGAGAACTCTGTCAGAAGCTTGGAAGAGCTCAAAGATGCCTTCCAAGCTAACTTCTAGGGCACTTATGTTCGGCCCCCGGACACCGATGACCTCAGTCACATCATCCAACAACCTGAAGAGTCCGCTAGGAAATTTTCGAATTGGTTTTTGACCAAGAAGAACCAAATCGTCGATTGTCCTGACGTAGAAGCGATTGTTGTTGGTGTAAAAACCGGCCGATCTCGGGTAGGGGGTCCCGAACTGTGTGTCTGAGGATCGAAGGTAACAGGAGACAAAGGGGACACAATGTTTACCCAGGTTCGGTCCCTCTTAATGGAGGTAATACCCTACTTCCTGCTTGATTGACTTTGATGAGTATAGTGGTTACAAGAGTCGATCTACCTCGAGATCGTCGTGGCTAAACCCTAGCCATCTAGCCTATGTAAATTCTGATAGCCTCTATGGACTAAACCCTCCGGTTTGTATAGACACCGGAGGGACCTAGGGTTGTACAGAGTCGATTTACAGAGAAAGGAAACTACACATCCGGACGTCAAGCTTGCCATCCACGCAAAGGAGAGTCCCATCCAGACACGGGGGAAGGCCTTCTATCTTGTATCTTCATGGCCGATCAGTCCGGCCCATGCTACACAGCCCGGACACCCGAGGACCCCATAATCTAGGACTCCCTCAGTAACCCCCGAACTTGCCTTCAATGACGACGTAGTATTCGGCTCATGTCTTCGGCTTTGCAAGGCGGGTTCTTCATTATAATCTGGACCAATGACAATCCAGTGAGAACCTCGATGTCTTTTACGATTCCCCGTGTCGATGCTTCCATTTTTGCGCGTTGGGCGAATATGAACGGTCTATGCCTTTTTTTGCAAATAAGCTCCTCATTACACTTGGATGGCACCTATATAAGGAGATGTAGATCTCCAAATGTCATCTCACATCGCGCAGAAGGAAAACCACCAAGTTCAGCCACGAGCAAAGCCTTCCATCATGGCCAGTGGCCCAGGCTCCTCTTCGTGCCCCCATGGCCCTCAAGAGGGTGATTGGCAGAGTTGCTCCATGCCTCATCTTCAGCTGAGCCGACTCCAGACGCAGGGTTACCTCCCCCTCGCGGATCTAGTCTCCGTTCGAGCGGGCTTGTATTTAATCGGCAATGATGCGATGGCTGAGAACTTCCCCAACTCCAATAAGGAGGAGAGGGTGTGCTTCGTCCCATTTCTATTACGAGGCCTGGGATTTCCAATCCATCCCTTCCCCCGGGGGTTATTGGAATTTTACGGCATCCAACTACACAACCTCACCCCAGGTTTGATTCTGCACATCTCAGGTTTTGTTGGCCTCTGCGAGCTATTCTTAGGCATCGAGGCCCATTTTGGATTACGGAGGAAATTCTTTTGCCTCGTTCCCCGCCACCGAGGAGGTTCCATATTTGAAGTAGGTGGTGCCGAAGCATACCCGCAGTGGTCCTCAGAATGGTTTTATATGGACGATGTCTCGCTACCGGACCCAGTTCGGCATGGTCTCCCTGAATTTTCCAATGCTCCTTTAAGGAAGCGCCTCAACTGGCGTCCCCGCGTCCCACGGAAGAGGACAGTGCGGAGATAAAGAGATTGGTCAGCAAGGTCAGGTTGCTAGCCCATACCGAGCTCTCGATAGTTGAAGTCATGGCCATTGCAATAAAGAGGTGTGTCCAGCCTCTTCAATCCAGAGTAACTCCCTTATGATGTACAACGGAGAAGACGACACGTCTCGCTACAGATGGAAGGGTCCGGATACCCTAGCCGAACTGGCCTCAATTTTGGCTAATCTGTATAAGGGCGAAAAAGAAGATTTTCTCTGGCTAAACTGCCGAGAGGCTTATTCTATGTACACCCCTATTGAATGGGTAAGATCTCGATCGTCTGTACTTATTTCATTGTGTTGCATACACTAATCGAATTTACTCTTTGTTGCCACCAACAGTCATGGAGGAGGATGACCGAGGACGTCCACTATCCTGCTCCCCAGCCAGAGGATCATAATCGTGACAAAGATCCTAGCTTTTGCGAGGATCCGGACATATATATAGAATTTGATGATGGGGTATTCTATCAAGCGAGCCATGACGGTTCGAAAGTGGCTATCACTGCCGACTACCCTCGCCTTTATCCCTTCTACATCGTGAGTATCTGAAGGCTTCTTAAACGGAGATCCTTATCTGCATCCTTGCCCGTTGTACTGATCCGGTATTTTAACAGGATCGGCGCTCTAGGGACCGTATCTCCTCAAGGGCGGCTCCTACACAAGGCCGTCGTTCAGAACGAAAAGGGGCCGGGAGTACTACGGAGACCTCACAATCTTCCAAGAGGTATGTGTGCTTTAATATATGCCTAGGCATGAGTCTGGGTTGTTAAAAGTCTCCCTTTTTATCCTTGAAATTAGGAGGAGTACGCGACAGACGGTGGGAAAACGCCCGATTAGTCAAATGTCCACCGATCCGGTACCGGACTCGTCAACTAGGATGCAAGCAGACGCAATGCCCGTTCCGCCTCCTCAAGAGGATTCAGATGACGTACCAGTCACAAATTCCGAAGTGGAGATCGTGATGAATCACCGTCGATTGAAAGAGGCTATGCGTGCTCCGAGCTTTTCTAAACAAGAGTTTGCCGCACTGAGTTCGATAGATGCATATACCCGAGCAGCTCGAGACGAACTTGCCGGAGTCATTCAGCTGTTCTCGAAGGATATACAGGTAAAATTTGATGCAATTTGTATGGTCATATGCTAGTAGCCCCCGAGACTTGAAACAGTGAAGCAAACCATCGATAATTTTTGGAGGTTCTGAAAGAAAAGAACACTATGCTAGCCTAGGAGCTGAACACAAACCAGACACAACTGAATGCGGTCACTGCCGAACTAGCGGAATTGAAAGAGACCGCGACAGGCGCATCTAGGGAGAAAAAAACTTGAGGAGGAAAAGGATAAACAGTCCAAAGAGATAGAAAGCTTGAAGGCTCAGCTATCAGCCGTTCAGAAGGAAAATGAAAAACTGAAGGGCGGCATGTTCGATAAGTCTTCCGCTCTTGTTTAGAACCACCATAGGTGCTCATGTTTAGTCCATAATGCGGAATATCATGACTTTGTTGCTGCGTGTCTGTTAACTGGTCGGCTGGAAGAGGAAGTATCCGGATTTCAAGGCGACGTGCTAAAGGAGTTGTCCGCCGTGCATGCTCGGGCCCAGAAAGCCATGAGGAGTATGGTGAAGGCGTAATGGCCATCTGATACCCCTCTAGAAAGTATGGAGGGCCTGGCAAACCTGTTCAATGATGCCCAGCGCCGATTCGAGCTATGGAAGACATCAGCCTGCCGTGAAGGCGCACGAGAAGCCTAGTCCATGGTGAAGACACGCTTCACTAAACTGGACCCGAATCATATGGCCCGAGTAGGACCACAGGGACCAGATGGGAAGGAAATCCCTTAAAATTTGGTCTATGATCAAGTAATGATTGCTGCAAAATATTCGCAGGAAGACTGTAGATTAGACAACCTTATAGACGGAATAGAGAAGAAATAGGTTTTTGACTTAATGTATCAATGTACATTTATGATCAACCTTTGGTTCGATTCGAACATGTGCAATGATTTTGTCATCGCAGGCTTTCGGCTTTAACCTCCGGACCAAAATGGTGGAGTGTTTCCGGATACTTCAGACAAAAGGACGTATTTATCCAGAAACCAGGCAACCCAGTCATTGTGCTCGAACAGACAAAAAATTCAGGTTTGGAATGTATGTTATATTACGTATGTAAGAAACATCTTCCAAGGAGAATAGTTCCGTTAAGGGTTCCTTTCCTTAGGTCGGCATATTATGATTAGACGTGCCGGGGCGTGTGGTCCGTAATACAGAAAAGCTGTCTCGCAGTGCTTGAAATAGTTGCAACATGACAACAGTCTGTCGTTTTAGTGCCGACCAATTATTCCCTTAAGAATGCTAACTTTCGGCTTCACCCGTCTGAGGTACATGTCCGGATAACCCGGTTGTAACAATCGTAGAGGTGCTCCCTTTATGCCCTAACCGAACAATCGGGAACGTAGGACATAAGCACAGGAGCAAGGCAACCCAGCTTGGCAAAAACTTAAGTCATAGAGGTGCATATAATGGCAAAAAGGATGTATATCCGCAAACTACACATATATTGTGAGCTCTAGGCTTTGTATAATAATGAGCTTCTACTTACAGAAGCCCCCAGTAATGGTGAGGTGTGTACATTTAAGGATGTGTACCTGTCAAGTGTTCGGCTTATCCGAACACACCATGGGAAACGTATAAAAACGAAAAAAGGAAAAAATTGAAAAGGAGAAAAAGGAACAATAAGAAGCATGGCCGGACTTATGCGTAGAATCTTTGGAGTCGGGCAGCGTTCCAAGGGTTTGGCTCTAAGCGATTATTCGATGCATTGCGAAGGCGGTAGGCTCCTCCAGTGAGAACTTCATCTATAATGAAGGCACCTTCCCATTTTGGTTCGAGTTTGTCCTTTTTCTTCTCTGGGAGGCGTAAAACAAGCTCACCGACATTATAAGTCTTTGCCCGCACTTCTCTGCTTTGGTATCTCCGAGCTTGTTTTTGATAGAATGCCGAACAGGCTTTTGCGACATCGCGCTCCTCCTCTAGGCCATCTAAGTCATCCTGCCGATCGAGCTCGGCCTCTCTCTCTTCATACATGCACACTCGAGGTGAGTCATGAATAATGTCACAGGGCATGAAGAATGGTGTGTATCCGGTCGTGCGATCGGGCGTGGTCCGCAGCCCTCAGTGTACGGAATCGAGTTCCTCGACCGACTTTTTATCCGACTCCTTTAGGGATCACACTAGTCTGGGTTTGATGCCACTCATTATCAGGCCATTAGCCCGTTCGACCTGACCGTTTGTTTGAGGGTGATATACGGAGGCGTAATCGAGCTTGATGCCCAGGTTAGCACACTAATTTTTCACCTCATCGGCTGTGAAGTTAGAGCCGTTGTCAGTAATAATGCTGTGCGGGACACCATAACGGTGTACGACACCGGATATAAAATCTATCACTAGTCCGGCTTCAGCCGTTTTTACTGGTGTGGCCTCTATCCACTTAGTGAATTTATCCACCATAACCAGTAAATATTTCTTCTTATCGCTTCCCCCTTTAAGGGGTCCGACCATGTCGAGCCCCTAGACCGCGAAAGGCCAGGTAATGGGGATTGTTCTTAGGGCGGTGGGTGGCATATGGCTTTGATTGGCAAAGACCTGGCATCCAACACAGCGCTGTACAAGGGCCTGTGCATCTGCTCGGGCCGTGGGACAGAAGAAACCTGTACGGAAGGCCTTGCTTACGAGGGCCCGAGCTGCGGCGTGATGGCCGCCGAGGCCAGCATGTATTTCGGCCAAGAGCTGCCGCCCCTCCTCTTTGGAGATACATCTTTGAAGAACTCCAGTAATGCTTTTCTTGTAGAGTTCTCCTTCATGAACTTTGTAGGCTTTAGAATGTCGAACTATGCGACGGGCCTCGTTCTGGTCATCAGGGAGCTCCTGCCTATTAAGGTAGGCTAAGAAGGGTTCGGTCCATGGAGCGATTACCGCCATGATTACATGGGCGGAAGGCGTTGGTTCGGTGCCCGAGCCCCCGATTTCATCCGGGGGTGTGATCGGTGCCGGACTGGTATTTCCGCTCTCGTCCTGCCATACCACGGATGGCTTGAGAAGCCTTTCCACAAAGGTGTTAGGCGGGACGGGGTCGCGTTTAGCGCCCATTCGAGCAAGGATGTCCGCTACTGGATTACTGTCTCGAGCCACATGATGAAACTCGAGCCCCTCAAACCAAGCTGATATTTTGAGTACGGCGTTGCGGTAGGCCGCCATCTTTGGATCTTTTGCATCAAATTCTCCATTTATTTGAGATATCGCGAGGTTCGAATCCCCACGCACCTCGAGGTGTTGTATGCCCATAGAAACATCCATTCGGAGACCATGCAGTAGTGCCTCATATTCGGCCACGTTATTGGAGTCCATATACATGATTTGTAATACATAAGAAACTGTGTCCCCTGTAGGGGATGTTAGGATGGCACCAGCCCCCAATCCGGCTAACATTTTGGAGCCGTCGAAGTACATCACCCAGTTGGAGTATGTGCTGTACTCTTTAGGGAGTTCGGCTTTTGTCCATTCGGCGACAAAGTCGGCCAACACCTGAGATTTAATAGCTCGGCGTGGCTTGTATGTTATTTCAAATGGTAAGAGCTCGAGCCCATTTGGCAAGGCGGCCGGTGGCGTCTCGATTGTTTATGATGTCGTTGAGCGGTACTTCGGAAGCCACCGTGATCGAGCACTCTTGAAAGTAGTGTTGCGGCTTCCGAGATGCCGTGAAGACCGCATACACTATCTTTTGATAGCGCGGATATCGGGATTTGCATGGTGTGAGGACCGTCGATACATAGTATACTAGTTTTGGAGTGGGAATTTGTGTCCCTCTTCCTCTCGTTCGACGACGAGCACAACGCTCACCACGTGGTGACTTGCAGATATGTAGAGCAACATAGGTTCACCGATGTTTCATGCGGCAAGGATTGGGTTGCTTCCTAACAAAGTTTTTATTTCTTCCAATCCGGCTGTTGCTGCATCCGTCCACTCAAAGTGCTCGGTACGTCGGAGCAGGCGATAAAGTGGCAGTGCCTTTTCTCCTAATCTGGAGATAAAGCGGCTCAAGGCTGCCACGCACCCCGCTAGTTTTTGGACCTGCTTTAGGTCTGTTGGGGTTGCCAATTGTGGCAGGGCCCGGATTTTGGCTGGATTTGCTTTGATTCCTCTATTGGAAACAATGAACCCGAAGAGCTTTCTGGCCAGAACGCTGAAAACACATTTTTCCAGATTGAGCCGTATGTCATATGTTCGGAGGTTGTCGAATGTAAGGCGTAAGTCATCTACCAATGAGTCGAGATGTTTAGTTTTGATGACTACATCCTCTACATACGCCTCCACTGTCTTGCCAATTTGTTTTTCAAGGCATGTTTGAATCATGCGTTGGTAAGTGGCGCCGGCGTTTTTGAGTCCGAAAGGCATAGTGTTGAAGCAGAAAGGCCCATACGGAGTAATGAATGCCGTTGCGGCCTGATCGGATTGCTTCTTCTTAATTTGATGGTATCCGGAGTATGCGTCGAGGAAGCACAGGGAATCATGTCCTGCAGTTGCGTCAATGATTTGGTCAATGCGGGGCAGCGGGAAAGGGTCCTTAGGGCAGGCCTTGTTGAGGTCTTTGAAATAGACACAAAGGCGCCAGAATTTGTCCTTCTTTGGCACCATGAACAGGTTTGCTAGCTAGTCTGGGTGTTTGATCTCTTTGATGAACCCGGCTTCCAGTAGTTTGGCTAGCTCCTCCCCCCATAGCTTGTCTCTTGGGTTCGGAAAATCGCCGCAACGTTTGCTTGACTGGTTTGAACCCCTTTATTATGTTGAGGCTGTGTTCGGCCAGTCCGCGTGGGATTCCTGGCATATCCAAAGGATGCCAGGCAAAGATGTCCCAATTCACGCGCAGGAACACTCTTAGAGCGGCATCGATCGTTGGATCCAGCTGCGCTCCAATGGCTGCTGTTTTGTTAGGATCTGTTGGGTGTACTTGAAATTTGACTATTTCGTCTGCTGGTTTGAAGGAAGTGGATTTTGGCCTCTTGTCGAGGATGACATCGTCCTTGTCCACTGTAGAGCGCAGAGTGGTTAGTTCCTCGGCCGCGAGGGCCTCGGATAGCACCTCGAGGGCCAAGGATGCATTTTTGTTTTCGGCGCGGAGTGCTATATCCGGATCACTAGTGATAGTGATAACTCCGTTGGGCCTGAGCAGTTTGAGCTTCATGTACCCGTAATGGGGTATGGCTTGAAAGCATGTGAATGTGTCTCGCCCTAACAGGGCGTGATATCCGCTGTTCAAAGGTGCCACGTGGAAGAGGAACTCTTCGGACTTGTAGTTCTCCGGCGTGCCGAACACGACGTCTAGTTTGATCTTCCCCGAGCTTCGTGCTTCTCGACTGGGAATGATGCCTCGGAAAGTGGTGCCGCTTTGCTCAATGCGACTTTTGTCCATCTGCATTTTTTGGAGCGTATCTTCGTAGATGAGGTTCAGTCCGCCGCCGCCGTCCATGAGCATTTTGGTGAGCCGAAAGCCATCCACTATTGGGTTTAAGACCAAGGCGGCTAGTGCTCGGACTGATCTAGCCCTTGGCTCATCATCGGCGGTGAAAGTTATCGCCATGTCTTTCCAAGGATTTATTGCGGCTACCTGGTTGACTCCGGCAAGGTCGCGTAATGCCCTTTTGCACTGGTTGTTGGAAGAAAAGGTCTCGAAGACCGTGAAAACGTTGAGATCGGCATCCTCCGAAGAGTGCCTCTCTGGAATGATTTTGGTGAGGATGGCCTCGCCGCTCTTAGCCACCTGCCGGAGTACCCAACATGCCCGAAGGCTGTGTGTTGGTTCGGTATTCGGCGTCGTATGTATCTGATAGGGTTTGTCGAGCAGATCGTCAAGGACAGTTCTGTTTCCCGTGAAGGGCTTGATCTTTTTGTCCATGAGATGTTGATCGAGTGCCCCATAAGGGTGCATCCTTTTTGTCCGTCCGGTGGGCTGCTTAAAGGCAGGCGGTTCCCAGCAGGCTGTCTGGGCTTTCCAGGCGCTTTCCATTGCGCAGTATTTCTGTACCATATGTGCCAAATCTGCAAAGTGCAGTATGCGGCGGCGGTTGAGGGCGTTGAGGATTCCCTCGTCTGTACAGTTGCGACAAAATACTGAAACCGCATCGGCGTCACGGCAATCTGTAATCTTGTTTTTAACAAGGAGGAATCGAGCCCAGAAGTGATGGACTGTTTCCTCAGGTTGCTGCCGCACATACATTAGGTCGCATACGTTTGGAGGGCCTGAATTTCTTGGGGAATATTGATTGTGGTGGGTGGGCGGGTTGAAATCCGAACCCTGACCCACTATTGCATCCGGAGTTTGAAGAATTTGCGAGGTCACCGACCCAGGATCCGGAGTGTCCTGGTGGCCTTTAGGCTCAACGCCCGATTCTATGTTCGAAGGACATGAGGTCTCTTCTCGAAGATGGGTATCCGGCTCGCAGGAGTCGGAAATCCGAACATAGCTTGTTCTTAACTTAGGTGGAGAAGTATTCTCAGCTTGTTCCTCCACGACCGCTACCAGATGAGTGATCGGCGGGGACCTGATTTCCCTCTGATCAGGTTTAAGCCCAATCCAACCGTAGTCTGTTGCAACTCCCAGGGCGGCGATGCGATCTAGTAGCTCGTTTAAGGACGAGACATCTGCTGGATCCATCTTTTGGGGTGTTCAAGGCCGATGTGAAGACGATGTTTGACGATTTCGAGGGCTGCCTTTGGCTTAACTGCCGCGCGGGCGCCCATGGTGAAACCACCGAGCTGGAGGACCTATCCCAGAGCTAGGGCCCTTCCAGAGGTAATGTTGTCGTTAATGACAAGGCGAGCCATCGATCCCGCCGTCGACGACACAGTGGAACTCTCAATGAAAGCACCAATGTCGATGTCAAAACCGGCTGATCTCGGGTAGGGGGTCCCGAACTGTGCGTCTGAGGATCGAAGGTAACAGGAGACAAAGGGGACACGATGTTTACCCACGTTCGGGCCCTCTTAATGGAGGTAATACCCTACTTCCTGCTTGATTGACTTTGATGATTATAGGGGTTACAAGAGTCGATCTACCTCGAGATCGTCATGGCTAAACCCTAGCCGTCTGGCCTATGTAAATTCTGATAGCCTCTATGGACTAAACCCTCCGGTTTATATAGACACCGGAGGGGCCTAGGGTTGTACAGAGTCGGTTTACAGAGAAAGGAAACTACACATCTAGACGTCAAGCTTGCCATCCATGCAAAGGAGAGTCCCATCCGGACACGGGGGAAGGCCTTCTATCTTGTATCTTCATGGCCCATCAGTCCAACCCATGCTACACACCCCGGACACCCGAGGACCCCATAATCCAGGACTACTCCCTCAATTGTCGCCTTCAGGCATAGCATTCGTGATGAATGGCTGGCATGATAGCTCGAACAGGGCAAGCCCAAGACCATGGCCGTCCTCACCTCTCTCATGACCCGGTCCTGCACATGGGAAGATAGTTGGTTGGCCCGGAATACTAGCCAGAGCAGTGACCCTGGTACCTCGGAGGTATGCGACTGAAACAGGAAACCTCGGCGCAATAAAAACAAACATCGCCATAAAGGCAATGACAGCCGACAAGGAAACTATCAATGCCGGATTTACAAATAAGCGGACTAGCCAGAAGAAGAAAGCTATTTAAAGGGAATAATGACGGCCCGTCCACACTAAGCAATCCTTGGAAATCCTTGGCAACCCACAGCCCCTACTGCTACATATACTGGAGCAATTACTAGAGCTTGATAGAGGCAAAGGTGTCCCGATGTTTCGATGAGATGGTGGCTATCGTTTTCTGTGGGAGTCGACCTTGACGATCCGACTACGAACGTGCGTGACGTCGTGCCTTAGCAATCGCTAAACCAACTTCTGAGGGTTATTGACCACGCTGGAGCACGATCAACCTGACCACGAGGGCCTGTTTCCTGCGAGCAAACGAAGAACAAGCAAGAAACTAAGATTGCAATCTGGATATTGCGAATATAAGAGGAAAGCTTTATTAATGAAGGTGGGGTTTTGTGACGCCTTGGTCTGGTCGTTGAACACAAACGAAGTACGCGAAGTTGCAACTATGGCGACTTTTGATCTAAACAAAACCAAAAATCTAAACGACGCCCTAAGGGCTGTATATATGGAGGAAGAGGGGGGAATTTCGTGGCCCTTGAGGGAGGGGTCCGAAACCAACCCTAACTCTTGTTTCCCCACACATACGGACTCTAAAAACAGCCTATACTTAAGTATTTCGAAATTACATGGGCCTGGCCCAATAATAAGGTGACGCAACACCTAGAATAGCCTCTGGACCAAATTTATGAAGTGGCATCTTGTATATTTCGTCCAAGGCTTCATGCACTCCTTATGGTGGCTTCAAAGTCCTGAAATCATCACTTGTAACTCCGTTCTTGTTCCCCTTGTGCATGCCATCATCTCCAGGCTTGGTCTTGCTCCAGTGTTCATCCCTCTTCTCCATGCCAGGCCCTTCATTTGTAAGCGAAACAAATGAATCCAATTTAGGCAGCATCATATTCTCATGAACATTAGAATCATTACCAAGAAACGAAAGTACCTGATAATTTAATTGGCGTGCGCGAGCTCTAGTAATTGGTCGAGTATATGTAGCAGTAGGAGCTGTGGGTGTAACAATGGTATTGATGTCCTCATCACCGAGCAAGCAAAACGTTGTAAATGAAACCAAAATTATTTAACCCAAAAGGCATGACTAACCACTCATATAAACCAAACTTAGTTTTAAATGATGTTTTCCATTCATCTCCCAGTTTCATATGGAAAAGAACCGCATCAAGACCTCCACATGGAGAAGAACCGGTTACCTTTTTATCGTCCTTTGTTGGATTTGGATCTTGTATCTCACCTTTGTGTTCATCGATCTAGCGCATGTGTGATCTATTCTTGTTGGTTGAGTGATTCTCTCGTGTTTCCTCTTGTTTTTTCCCTCGTTTTCCCCTCGTGTTCTTCGTGTCCTTAGTTGGGATCCGCTCCTTTCGTGAAAGATCGGCCGTACGGAGTTCCACTCCACATCACATACGAAATTGATGGTATCCACTACGCAAATCAACTTTGGAGAATATTGTAGAGCCACTCAATTCGTCAAGCATATCATCTAGCCTAGGAATAGGATGATGATAATGAATAGTAATATTATTAGTGCCTCTACAATCAACACACATACGCGACGTACCATCCTTTTTAGGCACTAGTATAATAGGAACAACACAAGGACTAAGAGATTCGCGTATATAACCTTTGTCGAGCAGCTCCTCTACTTGACGCATAATCTCCTTCGTCTCCTCTGGATTGGTACGGTATGGTGCACGGTTGGGTAGCGATGCACCGGGAATTAAGTCAATTTGATGCTCAATCCCTCGAATAGGTGGTAATCCCGGTGGCACGTCTTGTGGGAAGTCTTCAGCGAACTCCTGCAAAATGTTAGTGACAGCAGGGGGCAAAGAGGAAGGCACGTCCTCGAATGAAAATAATGCCTCTTTGCACACAAAAGCATAGCAAACAAATTTGCTAAAATCTAGCTCATCAATATCAGATTTGGTGGCAAGTAAACATGCACTTTTCAATTTAATTTCAAAATCAACACTAGATGGTTTATTATTAGGCTTCATTTGTTGCTCAAATTCTTTTGCCACAATCTGATTTTCACTCTTATTTTTCTCCTGTTTTGCTTTATTAGCTCTATTAATATCATCTTTCAAAATGAAATCAGGAGTCATAGGAAGCAAAGTAATATTTTTATCCTTATGAACAAGAGTATACTGATTGTTTCTACCATGGTGTACAGAATTTTTATCAAATTGCCATGGTCTACCAAGTAATAAGGAACATGCTTGCATAGGTACCACATCACAATCAACATAATCAACATATGTAGAGATACTAAAATGCACACGAACAGTACGTGTTACCTTAACCTTGCCGCTGTTGTTGAACCATTGGATGTAGTAAGGATGTGGATGTGGCCTTGTGGTGAGAGATAGCTTCTCCACCATCTCCATGCTAGCCAAGTTTTTGCAGCTCCCTCCATCTATGATGACGCAAATAGAACGTTCCTTCTCAACTCCCTTTGTATGGAACAAATTATGCCTCTGATTTTTCTCAGCTTGTGTAACCTGCACACTCAAAGCACGTTGAGCAACCAAACATTCATAACTGTCAGCATCTTCAGGAGCCATGTATTGCGTCTCATGATCAGAATCATCTCCACCGTGTTCTTCACGTGTAATAAGAGCCAAAGTCTCCTCATCATAGTCACTAGCGGACTCATACCCACCATCCTCAGTAGCAATCATCACACGCTGAGATTTGCATTCTCGTGCATAATGACCTCTTCCCTTACAACGACAACAAATAATATCACTTGTGTACCATGTTGATGCCATGGAAGAAGAAGAGCTCTGTGCAGGCCTGACAGGTGTGCTCTTGGCAGATAGTGGTAGTTGTGCCTGCTTTCTACGATGTTCAAACCACCACACACAAGCAAAATGTAACGCCCACGATGCGGCTATATCTCCCACGTGTCGAGGCATGACTTAGAGGCATAACCGCATTGTGGTTTTGTCGCAAGAAGGGTCATCTTTACAGAATCCCATGTAATGAACAAGAATGGGATAACGAGAGTTGGCTTACAATCGCCACTTCACACAATACATAATATAATTCATACATCATCCAAAATCCACACATAGACCGACTACGGTCAAATCCATATGAAAATAAGATAACCCCAAATGCTAGATCCTCGATCGTCCCAACTGGGCTTCACTACTGATCATCAGGAAAAGAAACATAGTAACGACCACGTTCCTCGTCGAACTCCCACTTGAGCTCGGTTACATCATCTGTACTGGCATCGTCGGCACCTGCAACTGTTTTGGTAGAATTTGTGAGTCACGAGGACTCAGCAATCTCACACCCGCAAGATCAAGACTATTTAAGCTTATAGGAAAGGATGGTGTAATGAGGTGGAGCTGCAGCAGGCACTAAGCATATATGGTGGCTAACATACGCAAATGAGAGCGAGAAGAGAAGCAACGCAACGGTCGCGAAGCTAGAAATGATCAAGAAGTGATCCTGAAACTACTTACGTTCATGCATAACTCAAACCGTGTTCACTTCCCGGACTCCGCCGAGAAGAGAACATCACGGCTACACACACAGTTGATGTATTTTTATTAAGTCAAGTGACAAGTTCTCTACAACCAGACATTAACAAATTCCCATCTGCCTCATAACCGCGGGCACGACTTTCGAAAGATAATACCCTGCAGGGGTGTCCCAACTTAGCCCATCATAAGCTCTCACGGTCAACGAAGGATAAACCTTCTCCCGAGAAGACCCGATCAGTCTCGGAATCCCGGTTTACAAGACATTTCAACAATGGTAAAACAAGACCAGCAAAGCCGCCCGAATGTGCCGACAAATCCTGATAGGAGCTGCACATATCTCGTTCTCAGGGCACACCGGATGAACACTACGTACAACTAGAACCAGCCCTCGAGTTTCCCCAAGGTGGCGCTGCAAGTGTCTCTAGTTTGGACCAGCACACAGAGGAACACTGGCCCGGGGGTTTAAATAAAGATCACCCTCGGGCTCGCGAAAACCCAAGGGAAAAGGCTTAGGTGGCAAATGGTAAAACCAAGGTTGGGCCTTGCTGGAGGAGTTTTATTCAAGGCGAACTGTCAAGGGGGTCCCATAAATCACCCAACCGCGTAAGGAACGCAAACTCAAGGAACATAATACCGGTATGACGGAAACTAGGGCGGCAAGAGTCGAACAAAACACCAGGCATAAGGCCGAGCCTTTCACCCTTTACCAAATATATAGATGCATTAATTAAATAAGAGATATTGTGATATTCCAGAAAACATCCATGTTCCAACATGGAACCAACTTCAACTTCACCTGCAACTAGCAACGCTATAAGAAGGGCTGAGCAAAAGCGGTAACTTAGCCAAACAACGGTTTGCTAGGAAAGGAAGGTTAGAGGCTTGACATGGCAATTTGGTAGGCATGATATAGCAAGTGGTAGGTAGCGAAGCATGGCAATAGAACGAACAACTAGCAAAGCAAAGATAGAAGTGATTTCGAAGGTATGGTCATCTTGCCTGCAAGATTCTCAGAGTTGTCAAAAGCTTGATCCTCGTAAGCGTACTCAACAGGTTCCTCGTTCACGAACTCATCTCCCGGATCTACCCAGAACAAGAACACAAGCACGGAACCACAATCAATCACGGGAAATGCACAACCAACATGATGCAAAACATGCATGATATGCGGGATATGATATGCGATGCATATGCGTGCTCCGAAAGAAAAAGGATGAACAAGGCAGTAACTTGGCAAACCAAGTATGCCACTGCAAAGATGAGATGATTTCGGTCGAAATCGATATAAAGATCACCGGAAACGGATGCACGGTTTGCAAATGGCAAGCAAAACAAGAATGACACGATTCTGCGATTAACAGCATGATAGCACTTAGAATACAACAAGAAACTATGCTACAGCACTCCAACATAGCAACAAAGCATATGGAAGTAATCTACAGGAGATGATTGACAAAAGATGAACACTGAGCTACGGCTAGCTCGCACCACAACAGGTTCAAAAAAGCATGGCAAAAGTGCAAAAGATATCAGGTTCACAGACTTGGTGAAATTACTGGACATGGCTGAAACAGCATTAGGTAGCAATGCTCAGAGCAAGCAATCAACATGCTACAGGAACTTAAAATAGCAAAACAAGGCATGGCATGAACCTACTAAATGCATAGAACAAAAGTCCCTTACTGACCATAAGCCAAAAAGGACCAGAAGATATGATGGCACCCATGTAAACGTAGCAAGTTTCGTTAACAGGTTTCAGACTTAGAAGAAAACAGATCATGGCAGAAACAGCATTATGAAGGCATCTTTGTGAGCTTGATTCACTCACCACAAAGCAATGCATGACAAAACAAGCATACCTACAGAAAGATGGCATGTTTATGAAGCTATCCATGGCAATAGCAAGTTCATATCATGTATGAAACAACTACAACAACCTTGGCAAAATTGAATATCATGTTGACATTCTGCCAGAAATATTTTATAGCAAAGGTAGAGCAAGATTAAGACATGCTATGGCACTCTATAATTGCAAACAGGGGCATGGATGGATAGAGCACAACTATCTCTACAAAACATCCTTACTGAACATCACCAAAAGGATCACAAAAATACATGGCATATACCTCTGTAAAGATGGCATGGCATAGATCAAAACACATGTAGAGCTCATGCCCATAAGATGCACACATCAATTGCAACAAAAATAACAAATCACCAAGTTCTGATAAGTAACAACAGTTAACAGCATATAGCACTCTTGCACCAGAGATTTGGGCATCAAGATGGACTCAAATGAACATGGCATAATGGAACAAAATGAAGAGCATCTCGAGGCAAACATTTCGATATATTACACGCACGAAACGGAGCTATAGGCAAGGAGTTATGATGCGATGAACATGAGCACATATTGCAAAATATCTGGGACTTGGAGAATTTCGGGGAGGAAGAAAAGTCAACCGTCGGTCGGATCCAGATCGGACCGGGCGCGGCTCGAGGCTCGCCGGAGACGGAGGGAGACGGCGGCGCTCGGGCGGAGAGGAGGAGGAGGAGGCGCCGGGGTTGCGGGCGGCGCTCGCCGGCGGGATGAGGCGGCGAGGACGACGGGCTCGGGGCGCGGCGCCGGCGGAGATCCGGGCGACGGGCGGCGGCGGACGCGGGTGCCGAGGGCGGCGGTGCGGCGATGGCGGCGGGGCCGGGCGCGCGGGCGGCGCTGGAGGGAGCCGGGCGGCGGGGATGGGCTCGGGCGCGGGGGCCCGATCCGGGCCTTGGCGGGCCGCGGTTGGCGGGCGGTGGCGCGGCCATGTGGCAGGCTGGGAGAGGCCGGGCACGGCGGCAGGTTTGTCCGGCGGCGGCGGACGCGTCAGGTGGCGGCGGAGGGCGATTTGATCTAGGGTTAGGGGTGGTTTTGCCCGACATTACGAAGGGGGAAGGTGTTTTATAGGTAGAGGGAGCTAGGAGACTCCAAATGGAGTGCGGGTTTCGCCCACACGATCGTGATCGAACGACCTAGAGCATGGAAGTGACTTAGATGGGTTTTGGTCTGTTTAGAGGGGGGGGGGGGTTTGCTACAACACACAAAAGGACTTTGCGGTTACCTGGTTAACCGTTGGAGCATCAAACGACCTCCAAATGGAACGAAACTTGACAGGTGGTCTACCGGTGGTATACCAAGGCCACTTGGCAAGACTCGGTCCATTCCGAGAACGTTCAACACCCGCACACGAAAAGAAAACAAGAGGGGTGCGCCGGTGCACGTGGGAGTGTCGGATTGCAAAACGGACAACGGGGAAAATGCTCGGATGCATGAGACGGACACGTATGCAAATGAGATGCACATGATGACATGGTATGAGATGCATGACATGAACAAAATGCAAAACGAAAAACAAACCCGACCACGAAGGAAATATCATAGCACATAGCCGAAAATGGCAAGAGTTGGAGTTACAAATATGGAAAGTTACATCCGGGGTGTTACAACACTCCACCACTACGAGAGGATCTCGTCCCGAGATCTAATACTGAAAGAACTCCGGATATTTGGAACGGAGGTGGTCCTCGCGTTCCCAGGTGGCTTCTCGATCGGAATGGTGCGACCACTTCACTTTCAGGAATTTGATTGCCTTGTTGCGAGTCTTGCGCTCAGTTTCTTCAAGAATAGCAACGGGGTGCTCATGATAAGACAGATCTTTTTGGAGGTCAATCTCTTCGAAGTTGATGGTGCGCTCAGGAGTCTTGAAGCACTTGCGAAGTTGTGACACGTGGAACACATCGTGCACGTTCGCGAAGTTGGAGGGAAGCTCAAGTTGATAGGCGAGGTCGCCTCTTTTTCCAATGATCTTGAAAGGACCCACGTATCTAGGGGCAAGCTTCCCTTTGATACCGAAGCGACGAGTGCCTTTCATTGGAGAGACGCGGAGGTAGACATGGTCTCCGATCTCGAAAGCCAAATCACGGTGCTTGCTATCATAGTAATTCTTCTGGCGCGATTGCGCGGCTTTGAGATTTTCACGGATGACTTTACACATTTCTTCAGCCTCTGTGATTAAGTCATTGCCAAGAAGTTGGCGTTCACCAGTCTCTGACCAATTGAGAGGAGTACGGCACTTTCTGCCATAGAGAATCTCGAATGGGGCCTTTCCCGAACTCGCTTGGAAGCTGTTGTTGTAGGAGAATTCGGCATATGGAAGACAATCTTTCCATTTCATGCCAAAGGAAATGACACAAGCCCTGAGCATATCTTCAAGGATTTGATTGACTCGCTCGACTTGGCCACTAGTTTGAGGATGGAAAGCTGTGCTGAAGCGAATGTTGGTACCCATGGCCTTCTGAAAGGAGTCCCAGAACTTAGAAGTGAAGATGCTTCCACGATCTGAAGAAATCAATTATGGAATGCCGTGCAAGGAGACAATCCTGGAGGTGTATAGCTCTGCCAACTGAGCTGCTGTGATAGATTCTTTGATTGGAAGGAAATGAGCCACTTTAGTGAGCTTGTCGATGACAACGAAGATAACATCATTTCCGTGCTTGGACTTAGGAAATCCAGTCACGAAGTCCATTTCGATATGATCAAACTTCCATTCTAGGATAGCAAGAGGTTGGAGGAGACCAGCTGGTCGTTGGTCTTCAGCTTTCACCCTTCGACAGACATCACATTCATTCACGAATTGAGCGACTTCTCGCTTCATTCGAGTCCACCAATACGACTGCTTGAGGTCATGGTACATCTTCGTACTTCCAGGATGAATGGAAAGAAGAGAATTGTGCGCCTCGTTCATTATGACTTTCCTAAGATCACCTTTGGGAACCACAATCCGGTCCTCGAAGAATAAAGTGTCTCTGTCATCAGTGCGATAGCACTTGTATTTGGAAAGACCCTTGTCGATACCGCGTTTCACCTTGTTCACCATGGCATACAGGAGTTGTGCCTCACGAATTTGATCTTCCAAAGCAGGAAAGACTATGAGGTTGGCAAGAAAGCCTGGAGGAACAACTTGGAGATTCAGATTGCGGAAAGCTTCACAAAGATCCGGTTGGAATGGCTTGAGGATTAAGCTGTTACAATAAGCCTTCCTGCTCAAAGCATTTGCAATGACATTGGCTTTGCCTGGAGTATATTCAATACTCGGATTGTACTCTTGAATCATTTCGACCCATCGAGTTTGCCTGAGGTTGAGGTTGGGCTGAGTGAAGATGTACTTGAGACTCTTGTGATCGGTGAATATGTCCACTTTTCTTCCTAACAAGAGATGTCTCCACGTTATTAATGCATGGACAACTGCCGCCAACTCAAGATCGTGAGTGGGGTAGTTCTTTTCGTTGGGCTTCAACTGATGAGAGGTATAGGCCACAACTTTCTTCTCTTGCATTAACACAACACCGAGACCTTGAAGAGAAGCATCACAGAAAACTTCGAATGGTTTGGATTCGTCAGGAGGAGTTAAGACAGGAGCTGTGACGAGTTTCTCTTTGAGAGTGTTGAAAGCAACGTCACACTCAAGAGACCAGACATACTTCACATGCTTCTAGAGGAGGTTGGAAAGAGGCTTTGCAATCTTAGAGAAATTCTCAACGAATCTTCGGCAATAGCTTGCAAGACCAAGAAAACTGCGGAGCTGCTTGACATTCTGAGGAGGTTCCCAATTCACAATTGCAGACACCTTCTCGGGATTAACAGCGATTGTAACACCCCGCATGTAACCTGCCATAATTGTAACTCCGACTCTTGCCATTTCCGGCTATGTGTTATGATTTTCCCTCCATTCTCGGGTTTTGTTTTTCGTTTTGTATTTTGTCATGTCATGCATTTTCATATCATGTCATCATGCGCATTGCATTTGCATACGTGTTCGTCTCATGCATCCGAGCATTTTCCCCGTTGTCCGTTTTCCAATCTGGCGCTCCTATCTCCTCCGATGCACCCCTCTTGTTTTCTTTCATGTGCGTGTGTCAAACTTTCTCGGAATGGACCGAGGCTTGTCAAGTGGTCTTATTATACCACCCGGAGTCTACCGGTCAAGTTTCGTTCCATTCGGAGGTCGTTTGGTACTCCAACGGTTAACCGGGCATCCGCAAAGTCTATTTGAGTGTCCAGCAAAAACCCCATCTAAAACCAGCCCAAAACCCACCAAACTCTCTTCCATGCTCTAGGTCGTTCGATCACGATCGTGTGGGCGAAAACCGCACCTCATTTGGAGTCTCCTAGCTCCCTCTACCTATAAATATGTGGGCATCCCGAAATACAACCGCAGTCTAACCCTAGCCCTCGTCCCACTCCGCCGCCGGACACGTCCGGGCGGAGCCGGACACGTCCAACTGCCCCGCCGCCGCCACGTGTCGCCGCCGGGTCCTCCCGCCGCCGCCGGCCCGCAGGCCCGTCTCCGGCCCCCTCGGCCCGCTCCACCGCGCCGCCTCCCCGCGCCCCGTCCGCCGCATCGGGCCCGCGCCGCCGCGGCCTCCCCGCCGGCCGGCCGCCGCCGCCGCCACCGGCCCCCGCCGCCGCGCCTCCGCCGGCGCTCGCCGCCCCCGCCGGCAACCCCCACCTCCGGCGCCCCTCCGCCGGCGCCGCTCCGGCCCCTCCTCCGGCCGCTCCCCCGCCGGCCATCTCCCTCGCCTCCTTCCCCGTCGCCGGCCAGGAGCACGGCCTCGATCCGATCTGAACGTATGAGCCCGTTGACTTTTGTCGCCTCAAAAATTTCTCTAAGTGTTGAAATTTTATCCGCATGTGCTTCTGTTCCCGATGCTATAACTCCGTGCATGTAGTTCCGATTCGCGCGTGTAATATGTCAAATTGTTCGCCTCGTGATGCTCTTCATTTTGTTCAATTGCACCTTATTCATTAGAGGTAATCTTGATGCCAAAATCTTCGTTGGAAGAGGGATAGTTGCTGTTATTCTCTGGTTCTTGACAGAACTTGGAGATTTGTCATTTTTGTATCATTTAATCTGTGCATCTTTTGAGCATGACCTCTACATGTGTTTTGTAGTATGCCATGCCATCTTTGCATTGGTCTAGTCCTTGTATTTTTGTGATCTCTGTGGTGACTAGCACAAGCATGCAAAGTAGGCCCCGTAATATTTCTGATTTCAGGGACTTGGTGATTTCTCTTTGTCTGTTGTAATTTTGTTGCCATGTAAACTTGATGCTACAGAGAGATCCATGCATATTTTGGAGATGTGCAGTAAAGATGTTTTGTAGCTATAGTTGTAATTGATCCATTCCTACAATTGTTTGCAATTATGGGGTGCCATAGCATGACTCAATCTTGCTCTACTTTTGCTATAAAATATTTCTGCCAGATTCTTAACATGATATGCATTGTGGCCAAGCTTATTGTAGTTGATCCATACACGCTATGCTTTTGTTCTTGCCATGGATAGTTTCATAAATATGCCATATTGCTGTAGGTATGCTTGGTTTGTCATGCATTGATCTGTAGTGAGTGCATGAAGCTCACAAAGAGGCCTACATATTAATATTTCTGCCATGCTCTGTTTTCTGCTAAGTCTGAAACCTGATAACGAAACTTGCTATGTTAACATGCTTGCCATCATATCTTCTGGTCCTTTTTGGCTTATGGTCAGTAAGGGATTTTTGTCATGTGCATTTAGTAGAACACTACCATGCCTTGTTTTGCTATGTTAAGTTCCTGTAGCATGTTGATTTCGTGCTCTGAACATTGCTACCTGATGCTGTTTACTGCCATGTCCAGTTTTTCACTAAGTCTGTGAACCTGTAATCTTTTGCACTTTTGCCATGCTTGTTTGAGCTTGATATGTTGTGAACTAGCCGTAGCTCAGTGTTCATCTTTTGTCAAGCATCTCCTGTAGATTACTGCCATGTGCTTTGTTGCTATGTTGGGGTGCTGTAGCATTGTTGCTTGTTGCATTTTAAGTGCTATCTTGCTGTTTATCGCAGATTCGTGTCATTCTTGTTTTGCTTGCCATTTGCAAACCGTGCATCCGATTCCGGTGATCTTTATATCGATTTCGACCGAAATCATCTCATCTTTCCAGTGGCATGCTTGGTTTGCCAAGTTACTGCCATGTTCATCATTTTCCTTCCGGAGCACGCATATGCATCGCATATCATATCTTGCATATCATACATGTTTTGCATCATGTTGCTTGCGCATTTCTCGTTGTTGATTGTGGTTCCGTTTGTTTGTGTTCTTGTCTTGGGTAGAGCCGGGAGACGAGTTCGTGAACGAGGAACCTGTCGAGTACGCTTACGAGGATCAAGCTTTCGACAACTCTGAGAACCTTGCAGGCAAGATGACCACCCCTCGAAATCACTTCTATCTTTGCTATGCTAGTTGTTCGCTCTATTGCCATGCTCGCTACCTATCACTTGCTATATCATGTCTCCCATTTTAGCCATGTCAGCCCTAACCATCCTTTCCTAGCAAACCGTTGTTTGGCTATGTTACCGCTTTTGCTCAGCCCCTCTTATAGCGTTGCTAGTTGCAGGTGAAGTTGAAGTTTGTTCCATGTCGGAACATGGATATGTTGGGATATCACAATATCTCTTATTTAATTAATGCATCTATATATATTTGGTAAAGGGTGGAAGGCTCTGCCTTATGCCTGGTGTTTTGTTCCACTCTTGCCGCCCTAGTTACTGTTATACCGGGATTATGTTCCTTGAGTTTGCGTTCCTTACACGGTCGGGTGATTTATGGGACCCCCTTGACAGTTCGCCTTGAATAAAACTCCTCCAGCAAGGCCCAACCTTGGTTTTACCATTTGCTACCTAAGCCTTTTCCCCCGGGTTTTCGCGAGCCCGAGGGTCATCTTATTTTAACCCCCCCGGGCCAGTGCTCCTTCGAGTGTTGGTCCGAACTGAGCAGACTGCGGGGCCCCTCCTGGAAACTCGAGGTCTGGTTTTACTCGTAGGATGTCTCATCCGGTGTGCCCTGAGAACGAGATATGTGCAGCTCCTATCGGGATTTGTCGGCACATTCGGGCGGCTTTGCTGGTCTTGTTTTACCATTGTCGAGATGTCTTGTAAACCGGGATTCCGAGACTGATCGGGTCTTTCCGGGAGAAGGTTTATCCTTCGTTGACCGTGAGAGCTTATGATGGGCTAAGTTGGGACACCCCTGCAGGGTATTATCTTTCGAAAGCCGTGCCCGCGGTTATGAGGCAGATGGGAATTTGTTAATGTCCGGTTGTAGATAACTTGTCACTTGACCCAATTAAAATACATCAACTGCGTGTGTAGCCGTGATGGTCTCTTCTCGGCGGAGTCCGGGAAGTGAACACGGTCTGTGTTATGTATGACGTAAGTAGGTGTTCAGGATCACTTCTTGGTCATTGCTAGATGACGTCCGTTCCGTTGCTTCTCTTCTCGCTCTCATTTGCGCAAGTTAGCCACCATATATGCTTTTGCCGCTGCAGCTCCACCTCTTTGCACCTCCTTTCCTACAAGCTTAAATAGTCTTGATCTCGCGGGTGTGAGATTGCTGAGTCCCCGTGACTCACAGATTCTACCAAAACAGTTGCAGGTGCCGACGATGCCAGTGCAGATGATGGCGTCGATCTCAAGTGGGAGTTCGACGAGGAACGTGGTCGTTACTATGTGTCTTTTCCTGATGATCAGTAGTGGAGCCCAGTTGGGACGATCGGGGATCTAGCATTTGGGGTTGTCTTATTTTCATCTGGATTTTGACCGTAGTCGGTCTATATGATTGTATTTTGGATGATGTATGATGATATTTATGTATTGTGTGAAGTGGCGATTGTAAGCCAACTCTTTATCCCATTCTTGTTCATTACATGGGATTGTGTGAAGATGACCCTTCTTGCGACAAAACCACTATGCGGTTATGCCTCTAAGTCGTGCCTCGACACGTGGGAGATATAGCCGCATCGTGGGCGTTACAAGTTGGTAATCAGAGCCATCCCCGACTTAGGAGCCCCCTGCTTGATCGAATCGCTGGCGTTGTTGAGTCTAGAACAAAAATGTTTTGAGTCTTAGGATTATATATATCGGAGAGTAGGATTCTTTTTACTCCTCAGTCCCTTCGTCGCTCTGGTGAGGTCTCCTGACGTAGAAGTTTTGACTATTCTCTCCTCAAATTTCACTAAAAAATTTTTAGGATCACGCGGGTATCTTGGAATCGTTCCGATGGATTTGTGACGAGAACATTGTTCTTGGTGCCTCCTGTCATTTAGGGGTTGTGGCAGTGTCCCGGGGAGTTGAGCTCCGAGGTGTTGTCGTCACAATTTTATCGTTGCAGTTCTGGAATACCTGAGTTTCGCCGACATCGAAATCTCTTTTATGCAGTTGTTGGTGAGATCACCTCGACGCCACCCAGTACTGGGGCGGGAGTTCGGGAGTATTGCCATAACTTGTATAACGGATGTTTTTCGAAGGTTGAGGTAAACGATTTCCGAAGGTTTCTTGGTTATGTGTTGACGGATGGATACAGCTGGATCTAGGGATTGCTAGTTTGGGTGATATATTTTGTGTCCCCTGTATCCCCTACACCAGATTGCATAACCAGAAAGTTTCGGGAGTTTATAAGTGGGAATTCAAGTAGCCTTAGGATATCTTTCCGACAGACGCATGATATGAGATTGGGGTTCGACGTCTAGTGGTCCGCCTTTCACGGTTGATTTTACAGTGGTCTCGTTGTGTCTTAAAGAGTCCATGGCTTTGCCGACTCGGGGACGCTTCGTATGTCATGTGCACAGCCTTGTACATGATGGTGCTGTACGATTGAGCCCGTGTGGGCCCCACCACGAAAACTTCGGACGAAATATCTATCATATGTTTGTTCCGGCTTATTCTGCAAGCCAATACTTTGTTTTATTTTGTATTGTGGTATTCGAGTTGCTTCGAATTCATATGTTCATTCCATATCTTTTTCAAGTGGCTTCTCAACTTATGGAAGTGTGATGATTTACTACGGAATTCATTCGTTCATCTTCGTTCGAATGTTTATTGTGAAGACTATATGTTGCAATTTCTATCCGTTGATTCTACTTATCTATTTGTCTATCAAGATGCTAACGGATGTCACCCTCTTCAGGATGGCTCCGCCAACGCGTCAGAATCCGGATCGCAATGAAGGGAGTCAAGCGAACCCTCCGCCACCACCTCCACCTCCGGAGGCATGGCAAGCAATCATGGCAGCCACCAACGCCAATGCTCAGATGATTCTGCAACTCTTGCAAGAACGTACTCAAGGGCAAGGCAATCAAGGCAATCAAGGTCAAGGCAACAATCAGTTTCACTTTGCCACTCTCAACCAGTTTCTCGCAAATCAGCCCAAGTCTTTCAGCTACTGTGCCGAGGCCACGGATGCCGATGATTGGCTCGTGGACATCAACAAGCATTTTGAATGTAGCAATGTCAGGCCTGAGGACTTTGTCAAGTTCGCTTCTTTCCAGCTCAAGGACCAAGCTGCTGATTGGTTTCAACAATACAAAGATTCCAGAGGAGGTCGTGTGATCACTTGGACTGACTTCTGTCGGGACTTCAAAGCGCACCACATTCCACAAAGTGTTGTTGAGAGCAAGCGTGAGGAGTTCCGCAATCTCAAGCAAGGCAACATGTCTGTGTATCAATACAACATTCAGTTTCAGAAACTTGCTCGCTTCGCTAAACAAGACGTTCCTGATGAGAAGAGCATGATCTATCACTTCAGAGGTGGCCTTAAAGAGGATCTGCAGTTAGCTCTCGTTCTTGTTGAGCCTACTCAGTTTGATCAATTCTACAATATGGCACTGAAGCAAGAGGCTGCTCAGCTCAAGTGTGAGGCTTCTAAGAAGAGAGTCAGAGACGCAGTTCAGTCTTCTTCTTCCTCACTTGTGACAGCTAAGCAACAGAAGTTCTGGTTGCCTCCTCCTCCTCCGTTTCGTCAGCCTTACCAGCAGAAGAACAAAGGTGGCCATGGTTCTTCAACTCTTCCAACTCTGGCTATCAGAACAAGTCTCAGAATCAAGCTCCAAAGTCCAATGCTCCTTATCACCGTCCACTCTCAGAGGTGACTTGCAACAAATGTCAGCAGAAAGGTCACTATGCTAACAAGTGCTTCAACCAGAGGCGTCTTCCTCCTCCTCCTCCTGTCAGATCTTCCAGCAATGCAGTGGTCAAGCATAATCCAAAGTCTGCAAAGGTGAACATGATGAATGCAGCTCAAGCGGAGGAATCTACTGATGTGATAATGGGTAATCTCTCAGTTAATGATATTCCTGCAAAAGTTCTTTTTGATACTGGTGCATCGCATTCTTTCTTGTCATACCCATTTGCATCGAAGCACAATGTTGACACAGAGATTTTATCCAAAGTTATGCAAGTTGTTTCTCCGGGTAAGCTTTTGTCTTCTAGTTTGGTTGCTCCCGATGTTTCCATCAAGATGGGCGACTATAAATTTCAGTCTTCTCCAATTGTTCTTGGTGACTCGGATATTGATCTTATTCTCGGGATGGACTGGCTTTCTAAGCACAAGGCTCAACTTGATTGTGCTGCCAGGGAAATTCAATTGACACACTCGTCTGAGGATGTGATTATTTTTGCCGCTCGTGATGAAACCATTCGGTTTTTCTCTCTCAATGAGAAGGGCGAATTGAATGCCATCTCTCAAATTCCAGTCGTTTGCGAGTATCAAGATGTCTTTCCAGAAGAGCTTCCGGGTATGCCTCCTCATCGGCCAGTTGAGTTCGTTATCGAACTAGAGCCTGGCACTGAACCCGTTTGCAAGCGTCCATACAAGCTTGGACCAACGAGCTGAAGGAATTGAAGAAGCAGCTCGATGAACAAGAACGTCTGGGTTTGATCAGACCGAGTTCTTCTCCATGGGGTTGTGGTGTTCTTTTTGTCAAGAAGAAGGATGGCACGGACCGACTTTGTGTCGACTACCGTCCATTGAACAAGAAGACAATCAAGAACAAGTATCCACTTCCCAACATCAATGAGCTATTTGAGCAACTCAAAGGGGCTAAAGTATTCTCGAAGCTTGACCTTCGTATGGGTTATCATCAGATTCGCATTCGTGAAGAAGATATTCCCAAGACAGCATTCAGAACAAGCTTTGGTTCTTATGAATATACTGTCGTGTCTTTCGGCCTTGTCAATGCTCCTCCGGTGTTCTCTCGGATGATGAATTTCATCTTCAACCCCTATACCAATGAATTCGTTCTGGTGTATCTCGATGATATCTTGGTCTTCTCCAAGAATAAGCAGGATCATGCCAAACATTTGCGATTGGTGCTCGACAAGCTCAGAGAGTATCAATTCTATGCGAAGTTCTCCAAATGTGAGTTTTGGCTCGATGAAGTTCTTTTCCTTGGTCACATCATCTCTGCCAAGGGCATCGCTGTTAACCCCGAGAAGGTGTCCGCAGTTGTGGATTGGGAACCTCCTCAAAATGTCAAGCAGCTCCGCAGTTTTCTGGGTCTTGCAAGCTATTGCCGAAGATTCGTTGAGAATTTCTCCAAGATTGCAAAGCCTCTTTCCAACCTCCTACAGAAGCATGTGAAATATGTCTGGTCTCCTGAGTGTGACGTTGCTTTCAACACTCTCAAAGAGAAACTAGTCACAGCTCCTGTCTTGACTCCTCCTGATGAATCCAAGCCGTATGAAGTTTTCTGTGATGCTTCTCTCCAAGGTCTCGGTGCTGTGTTAATGCAAGAGAAGAAAGTTGTGGCCTATACCTCTCGGCAGTTGAAGCCCAACGAGAAGAACTACCCCACTCACGATCTTGAGTTGGCGGCAGTTGTCCATGCATTGATTACGTGGAGACATCTCTTGTTGGGAAGACAAGTGGACATTTTCACTGATCACAAGAGTCTCAAGTATATCTTCACTCAGCCCAACCTCAACCTCAGGCAGACTCGATGGGTCGAAATGATTCAAGAGTACAATCCGAGTATTGAATATACTCCAGGCAAGGCTAATGTCATTGCAGATGCTTTAAGCAGGAAGGCTTATTGCAACAGCTTAATTCTCAAGCCTTTCCAACCGGATCTTTGTGAAGCTTTCCGCAAGCTGAATCTCCAAGTTGTTCCTCAAGGCTTTCTTGCCAACCTCATAGTATCTCCTACTTTGGAAGATCAAATTCGTGAGGCACAACTCCTTGATGCCATGGTGAAGAAGGTGAAACGTGGTATCGACAAGGGTCTTTCCAAATACAAGTGCTATCGCATTGATGACAGAGACACTTTGTTCTTCGAGGACCGGATTGTGGTTCCTAAAGGTGATCTAAGGAAAGTCATAATGAACGAGGCGCACAATTCTCTCCTTTCCATTCATCCTGGAAGTACGAAGATGTATCATGACCTCAAGCAGTCGTATTGGTGGACTCGAATGAAGCGAGAAATTGCTCAATTCGTGAATGAATGTGATGTCTGCCGAAGAGTGAAAGCAGAACACCAACGACCAGCTGGTCTCCTCCAACCTCTTGCTATCCCAGAATGGAAGTTTGATCATATCGAAATGGACTTCGTGACTGGATTTCCCAAGTCCAAGCGCGGAAATGATGCTATCTTCGTTGTCATCGACAAGCTCTCTAAAGTGGCTCATTTCCTTCCAATCAAAGAATCCATCACAGCAGCTCAGCTGGCAGAGCTTTACACCTCCAGAATTGTCTCCTTGCACGGCATTCCACAATTGATTTCTTCAGATCGTGGAAGCATCTTCACCTCTAAGTTCTGGGACTCCTTCCAGAAGGCCATGGGCACAAACATTCGCTTCAGCACAGCTTTCCATCCTCAAACTAGTGGCCAAGTCGAGCGAGTCAATCAAATTCTTGAAGATATGCTCAGGGCTTGTGTCATTTCCTTTGGCATGAAATGGGAAGATTGTCTTCCTTATGCTGAATTCTCCTACAACAACAGCTTCCAAGCGAGTTCGGGCAAGGCCCCATTCGAGATTCTCTATGGCAGAAAGTGCCGTACTCCTCTCAATTGGTCAGAGACTGGTGAACGCCAACTTCTTGGCAATGACTTAATCACTGAAGCTGAAGAAATGTGTAAAGTCATCCGTGATAATCTCAAAGCCGCGCAATCGCGCCAGAAGAGTTACTATGATAGTAAGCATCGTGATTTGGCTTTCGAGATCGGAGACCATGTCTACCTCCGCGTCTCTCCAATGAAAGGCACTCGTCGCTTCGGTATCAAAGGGAAGCTTGCCCCTAGATACGTGGGTCCTTTCAAGATCATTGGCAAAAGAGGCGACCTCGCCTATCAACTTGAGCTTCCTTCCAACTTCGCGAACGTGCACGATGTGTTCCACGTGTCACAGCTCCGCAAGTGCTTCAAGACGCCTGAGCGCACTATCAACTTCGAAGAGATTGACCTCCAAGAAGATTTGTCTTATCATGAGCACCCCGTTGCTATTCTTGAAGAAACTGAGCGCAAGACTCGCAACAAGTCTATCAAATTCCTGAAAGTGAAGTGGTCGCACCATTCCGACCGGGAAGCCACCTGGGAACGCGAGGACCATCTCCGTTCCGAATATCCGGAGTTCTTTCAGTCCTAGATCTCGGGACGAGATCCTCTCGTAGTGGTGGAGTGTTGTAACACCCCGCATGTAACTTGCCATATTTGTAACTCCGACTCTTGCCATTTCCGGCTATGTGTTATGTTTTCCCTCCGTTGTCGGGTTTTGTCTTTCGTTTTGTATTTTGTCATGTCATGCATTTTCATATCATGTCATCATGTGCATTGCATTCGCATACGTGTTCGTCTCATGCATCCGAGCATTTTCCCCGTTGTCCGTTTTCCAATCCGGCGCTCCTATCTCCTCCGGTGCACCCCTCTTGTTTTCTTTCGTGTGCGTGTGTCAAACTTTCTCGGAATGGACCGAGGCTTGTCAAGTGGTCTTATTATACCACCCCGGAGACTACCGGTCAAGTTTCGTTCCATTCGGAGGTCGTTTGGTACTCCAACGTTAACCGGGCATCCGCAAAGTCCATTTGAGTGTCCAGCAGAAAAAACCCCTCCAAACCAGCCCAAACCCACCAAACTCTCTTCCATGCTCTAGGTCGTTCGATCACGATCGTGTGGGCGAAAACCGCACCTCATTTGGAGTCTCCTATGCTCCCTCTAACCTATAAATATGTGGCATCCCAAAACAACCAGCTAACCCTAGCCCTTCTCCCACTCCGCCGCCGGACGCGTCCGGCCCGGACACGTCCCGCCCCCCGCGCCACGTCGCCGCCGTCCTCCGCGCCGCCGCCCGCAGGCCCGCCCGCCGCCCGCTCCCCGCGCCCCCCGCGCCGCCGTCCGCCTCGCATCGGGCGCGCGCCACGGCCTCCCGCCGCCGCCGCCGCCGCCGCCCCCGCCTCGCCGCCGCGCCGCCGCCGCGCCGCGCCCCCGCCGCGCCCCCCCGGCCCCTCCGCCGCGCCGCTCCGGCCCCTCCTCCGCCGCTCCCCCGCCTCTCCCTCGCCTCCTTCCCCCGTCCGCCAGGAGCCGGCCTCGATCCGATCTGAACGTGAGCCCGTTGACTTTTTCGCCTCAAAATTCTTCTAAGTGTGAAATTTCCGCATGTGCTCCTGTTCCGATGCATAACTCTGCATGTAGCTCCGATTCGCGCGTGTAATATGTCAAATTGTTCGCCTCGTGATGCTCTTCATTTTGTTCAATTGCACCTGTTCATTAGAGGTCATCTTGATGCCCAAATCTTCGTTGGAAGAGGGCTAGTTGCTGTTATTCTCTGGTTCTTATCAGAACTTGGAGATTTGTCATTTTTGTATCATTTAATCTGTGCATCTTTTGAGCATGAGCTCTACATGTGTTTTGAAGTATGCCATGCCATCTTTCCAGTTGGTAGTCCATGTATTTTTGTGATCTCTGTGGTGACTAGCACAAGCATGCAAAGTAGGTCCCGTAATATTTCTGATTTCAGGGACTTGTGATTTCTCTAAGTCTTTGTCTGCTGTAATTTTGTTGCCATGTAAACTTGATGCTACAGAGAGATCCATGCATATTTTGGAGATGTTCAGTAAGGATGTTTTGTAGCTATAGTTGTAATTGATCCATTCCTGCAATTGTTTGCAATTATGGAGTGCCATAGCATGACTCAATCTTGCTCTACTTTTGCTATAAAATATTTCTGGCAGATTCTTAACATGATATGCATTTTTGCCAAGCTTATTGTAGTTGATCCATACATGCTATGCTTTTGTTCTTGCCATGGATAGCTTCATAAACATGCCATCTTGCTGTAGGTATGCTTGGTTTGTCATGCATTGCTCTGTAGTGAGTGCATATCATACATGTTTTGCATCATGTTGCTTGCGCATTCCTCGTTGTTGATTGTGGTTCCGTTTGTTTGTGTTCTTGTCTTGGGTAGAGCCGGGAGACGAGTTCGTGAACGAGGAACCTGTCGAGTACGGTTACGAGGATCAAGCTTTCGACAACTCTGAGAACCTTGCAGGCAAGATGACCACCCCTCGAAATCACTTCTATCTTTGCTATGCTAGTTGTTCGCTCTATTGCCATGCTCGCTACCTATCTTTTGCTATATCATGTCTCCCATTTTAGCCATGTCAGCCCTAACCATCCTTTCCTAGCAAACCGTTGTTTGGCTATGTTACCGCTTTTGCTCGGCCCTTCTTATAGCATTGCTAGTTGCAGGTGAAGTTGAAGTTTGTTCCATATCGGAACATGGATATGTTGGGATATCACAATATCTCTTATTTAATTAATGCATCTATATATATTTGGTAAAGGGTGGAAGGCTCGGTCTTATGCCTGGTGTTTTGTTCCACTCTTGCCGCCCTAGTTACTGTTATACCGGGATTATGTTCCTTGAGTTTGCGTTCCTTACACGGTCGGGTGATTTATGGGACCCCCTTGACAGTTCGCCTTGAATAAAACTCCTCCAGCAAGGCCCAACCTTGGTTTTACTATTTGCTACCTAAGCCTTTTCCCCCGGGTTTTCGCGAGCCCGAGGGTCATCTTATTTTAACCCCCCCGGGCCAGTGCTCCTTCGAGTGTTGGTCCGAACTGAGCAGACTGCGGGGCCCCCTCCTGGAAACTCGAGGTCTGGTTTTACTCGTAGGATGTCTCATCCGGTGTGCCCTGAGAACAAGATATGTGCAGCTCCTATCGGGATTTGTCGGCACATTCGGGCGGCTTTGCTGGTCTTGTTTTACCATTGTCGAGATGTCTTGTAAACCGGGATTCCGAGACTGATCGGGTATTTCCGGGAGAAGGTTTATCCTTCGTTGACCGTGAGAGCTTATGATGGGCTAAGTTGGGACACCCCTGCAGGGTATTATCTTTCGAAAGCCGTGCCCGCGGTTATGAGGCAGATGGGAATTTGTTAATGTCCGGTTGTAGATAACTTGTCACTTGACCCAATTAAAATACATCAACTGCGTGTGTAGCCGTGATGGTCTCTTTTCAGCGGAGTCCGGGAAGTGAACACGGTCTATGTTATGTATGACGTAAGTAGGTGTTCAGGACCTCTTATTGGTCATTGCTAGATGACGTCCGTTCCGTTGCTTCTCTTCCCGCTCTCATTTGCGCAAGTTAGCCACCATATATGCTTTTGCCGCTGCAGCTCCACCTCACTACTCCTTCTTTCCTACAAGCTTAAATAGTCTTGATCTCGCGGGTGTGAGATTGCTGAGTCCCCGTGACTCACAGATTCTACCAAAACAGTTGCAGGTGCCGACGATGCCAGTGCAGATGATGGCGTCGATCTCAAGTGGGAGTTCGACGAGGAATGTGGTCGTTACTATGTGTCTTTTCCTGATGATCAGTAGTGGAGCCCAGTTGGGACGATCGGGGATTTAGCATTTGGGGTTGTCTTATTTTCATCTGGATTTTGACCGTAGTCGGTCTATATGATTGTATTTTGGATGATGTATGATATTTATTCATGTATTGTGTGAAGTGGCGATTGTAAGCCAACTCTTTATTCCATTCTTGTTCATTACATGGGATTGTGTGAAGATGACCCTTCTTGCGACAAAACCACTATGCGGTTATGCCTCTAAGTCGTGCCTCGACACGTGGGAGATATAGCCGCATCGTGGGCGTTACAGCGATGCCCTTGGCAGAGATGATATGACCAAGGTAAAGAACTTCATCGAGCCAAAACTCACATTTGGAAAACTTCGCATAGAATTGATACTCTCTGAGCTTTTCGAGCACCAATCGCAAATGTTTGGCATGATCCTTCTTATTCTTGGAGAAGACCAAGATATCATCGAGATACACCAGGACGAATTCATTGGTATAGGGGTTGAAGATGAAATTCATCATCTGAGAGAACGTTGGAGGAGCATTGACAAGGCCGAAAGACATGACAGTATATTCATAAGAACCAAAGCTTGTTCCGAATGCTGTCTTGGGAATATCTTCTTCACGAATGCGAATCTGATGATAACCCATTCGAAGGTCAAGCTTGGAGAATACTTTGGCACCTTTAAGTTGCTCGAATAGCTCATTGATGTTGGGAAGTGGATACTTGTTCTTGATTGTCTTCTTGTTCAATGGACGGTAGTCGACACAAATCGGTCCGTGCCATCCTTCTTCTGGACAAAAAAACACCACAACCCAATGGAGATGAATTCGGTCTGATCAAACCCAGACGCTCTTGTTCATCGAGCTGTTTCTTCAATTCCTTCAGCTCCTTGGGTCTAAGCTTGTAAGGACGCTTGCAAACTGGTTCAGTGCCAGGCTCAAGATCGATAACGAACTCAACTGGCCGATGAGGAGGCATACCCGGAAGCTCTTCTGGAAAGACATCTTGGTACTCACAAACGACTGGAATTTGAGAAATAGCATTCAACTCGCCCTTCTCATTGAGAGAAAATAACCGAATGGTTTCATCACGAGCGGCATAAATGATAACATCCTCAGAAGAGTGTGTCAATTGAATTTCCCTGGCAGCACAATCAAGTTGAGCCTTGTGCTTAGAAAGCCAGCCCATCCCGAGAATAAGATCAATATCCGAGTCACCAAGGACAATTGGAGAAGAGAGAAATTTATAATCGCCCATCTTGATAGAGACATCAGGAACTATCGAGTTGGCTCTCATTGACTTCCCCGGAGAAACAACACCCAAAGGTTTATCCAGGTAAGACCAAGTAAAATCATTCTTTGCAAAGAACGATCTTGACATGAAACAATGCGATGCACCAGTGTCAAAAAGAACTTTTGCAGGAAAGTCATTAATAGGAAGATTACCCATTATCACATCAGTAGATTCCTTCGCTTGAGCTGCATTCATCATGTTCACCTTTGCAGACTTGGGATTATGCTTGACCACTGCATTGCTGGGAGATCTCACAAGAGGAGGAGGCGGAAGGTGCCTTTGGTTGAAGCACTTGTTAGCATAGTGAACTTTCTGCTGACACTTGTTGCAAGTCACCTCTGAGAGCGGACGATAATAAGGAGCATACGACTTTGGAGCTTGATTCTGAGACTTGGTTCTGATAGCCAGGGTTGGGTGGGTGGGAAGATCCATGGCCACCTTTGTTCTTCTGCTGGTAAGGCTGACGAAACGGAGGAGGAGGCAACCAGAACTTCTGTTGCTTAGCAGCCACTAGTGAGGAAGAACAAGACTGAACTGCGTCCCTGACTCTCTTCTTAGAAGCCTCACACTTGAGCTGAGCAGCCTCTTGCTTCAGAGCCATGTTGTTGAAATCATCATACTTGGTCGGCTCAAAAAGCACGAGAGGTAATTGCAGATCTTCTCTGAGGCCACCTCTGAATTGATAGATCATGCTCTTTTCATCAGGAACGTCTTGCTTAGCGAAGCGAGCGAGTTTCTGAAACTGAGTATTGTATTGATACACGGACATGCTGCCTTGCTTGAGATTGCGGAACTCCTCACGCTTACTCTCAACAACGCTTTGTGGAATGGGGTGAGCTTTGAAGTCTCGGCGGAAATCATCCCAGGTAATCACACGACCTCCTCTGGAATCCTTGTATTGTTGGTACCACTCGGCAGCTTGATCCTTGAGTTGAAAAGAAGTGAACTTGACAAAGTCCTCAAGCCTGACATTGCTACATGCAAAATGCTTGTTGATGTCCACGAGCCAATCATCGGCGTCTGTGGCCTCGGCACAGTAGCTAAAAGACTTGGGCTGATTTGCGAGGAACTGGTTGAGGGTAGCGAAGTGAGGCTGATTGTTGCCTTGGCCTTGATTTCCTTGATTGCCTTGCCCTTGGGTGCGTTCTTGCAAGAGTGTCAAAATCATCTGAGCATTGGCGTTGGTGGCTGCCATGATAGCTTGCCATGCCTCCGGAGGCGGAGGTGGTGGCGGAGGGTTCGCCTGACTCCCTTCATTGCGATCCGGATTCTGACGCGTTGGCGGAGCCATCCTGAAGAGGGTGACATCCGTTAGCATCTTGATAGACAGATAGGCAAATTGAATCAACGGATAGAAATTGCAACATATAGTCTTGGCCACAATAACATTCGAGACCGAAGAATGAACGAATGAATTCCTGTAAATCGTCACCCTTTTCCATTTAAGGTGAGAAGCCACTTGATAAGAGATTTGGATGAATTAAAATTAAAAAGGGTATGAAGTTGGAACAAATAAATTGGTTAAGGATTACCCAATCACAAACCAAATATCCTGGCGGGCAAGAAATGTAAGAGCTACTTGAATCTGCCACCTATAAACTCCCCGAAACTTTCTGGTTATGCAATCTGGTGTTGGGGATACAGGGGACACACAATAATATCACCCAAACTAGCAATCCCGAGATCCAGCTTATCCATCCGTCAACCACATAACCAAGAAAACCTTCGGAAATCGTGTACCTCAACCTTCGAAAAGCATCCGTTATACGAGTTATGGCAATACTCCCGAACTCCCGCCCCAGTACTGGGGTGGCGTCGAGGTGATCTCACCAACAACTGCATAAAAGAGATTTTTCGATGTCGGCGAAACTCAAGGTATTCCAAGAATTGCAACGATAAAATTGTGACGACAACACCTCGGAGCTCAACTCCCCGGGACACTGCCACAACCCCTAAATGTCAGGAGGCACCAAGAACAATGTTCTCGTCACAAAACCATCGGAACGATTCTAAGATACCCGCGTGATCCTAAATTTTTTTTAGTGCAATTTGAGGAGAGAAAAGTCAAAACTTCTACGTCAGGAGGCCTCACCAGAGCGACGAAGGGACTGAGGAGTAAAAAGAATCCTACTCTCCGATATATATAATCCTAAGACTCAAAACATTTTTGTTCTAGACTCAACAACGCCAGCGATTCGATCAAGCAGGGGGCTCCTAAGCCGGGGATGGCTCTGATTACCAACTTGTAACGCCCACGATGCGACTATATCTCCCACGTGTCGAGGCACGACTTAGAGGCATAACCGCATTGTGGTTTTGTCGCAAGAAGGGTCATCTTTACACAATCCCATGTAATGAACAAGAATGGGATAACGAGAGTTGGCTTACAATCGCCAGTTCACACAATACATAATATAATTCATACATCATCCAAAATCCACACGTAGACCGACTACGGTCAAATCCAAATGAAAATAAGATAACCCCAAATGCTAGATCCCTGATCGTCCCAACTGGGCTTCACTACTGATCATCAGGAAAAGAAACATAGTATCGACCACGTTCCTCGTCGAACTCCCACTTGAGCTCAGTTACATCATCTGCACTGGCATCGTCGGCACCTGCAACTATTTTGGTATAATCTGTGAGTCACGAGGACTCAGCAATCTCACACTCGCGAGATCAAGACTATTTAAGCTTATAGGAAAGGATGGTGTAATGAGGTGGAGCTGCAGCAGGCACTAAGAATATATGGTGGCTAACATACGCAAATGAGAGCGAGAAGAGAAGCAACGCAACGGTCGCGAAGCTAGAAATGATCAAGAAGTGATCTTGAAACTACTTACGTTCATGCATAACTCAAACCGTGTTCACTTCCCGGACTCCGCCGAGAAGAGACCATCACGGCTACACACACAGTTGATGTATTTTTATTAAGTCAAGTGACAAGTTCTCTACAACCGGACATTAACAAATTCCCATCTGCCTCATAACCGCGGGCACGACTTTCGAAAGATAATACCTTGCAGGGGTGTCCCAACTTAGCCCATCATAAGCTCTCACGGTCAACGAAGGATAAACCTTCTCCCGAGAAGACCCGATCAGTCTCGGAATCCCGGTTCACAAGACATTTCGACAATGGTAAAACAAGACCAGCAAAGCCGCCCGAATGTGCCGACAAATCCTGATAGGAGCTGCACATATCTCGTTCTCAGGGCACACCGGATGAACACTACGTACAACTAGAACCATCCCTCGAGTTTCCCCAAGGTGGCGCTGCAAGTGGCTCTAGTTTGGACCAGCACACAGAGGAACACTGGCCCGGGGGTTTAAATAAAGATGACCCTCGGGCTCGCGAAAACCCAAGGGAAAAGGCTTAGGTGGCAAATGGTAAAACCAAGGTTGGGCCTTGCTGGAGGAGTTTTATTCAAGGCGAACTGTCAAGGGGGTCCCATAAATCACCCAACCGCGTAAGGAACGCAAACTCAAGGAACATAATACCGGTATGACGGAAACTAGGGCGGCAAGAGTCAAACAAAACACCAGGCATAAGGCCGAGCCTTTCACCCTTTACCAAATATATAGTTGCATTAATTAAATAAGAGATATTGTGATATTCCAGAAAATATCCATGTTCCAACATGGAACCAACTTCAACTTCACCTGCAACTAGCAACGCTATAAGAAGGGCTGAGCAAAAGCGGTAACTTAGCCAAACAACGGTTTGCTAGGAAAGGAAGGTTAGAGGCTTGACATGGCAATATGGGAGGCATGATATAGCAAGTGGTAGGTAGCGAAGCATGGCAATAGAACGAACAACTAGCAAAGCAAAGATATAAGTGATTTCGAAGGTATGGTCATCTTGCCTGCAAGGTTCTTAGAGTTGTCGAAAGCTTGATCCTCGTAAGCGTACTCAACAGGTTCCTCATTCACGAACTCATCTCCCGGCTCTACGCACAACAAGAACACAAGCACGGAACCACAATCAATCACGGGAAATGCACAAGCAACACGATGCAAAACATGCATGATATGCGGGATATGATATGCGATGCATATGCGTGCTCCGGAAGAAAAAGGATGAACAAGGAAGTAACTTGGCAAACCAAGTATGCCACTGGAAAGATGAGATGATTTCGGTCGAAATCGATATAAAGATCACCGGAAACGGATGCACAGTTTGCAAATGGCAAGCAAAACAAGAATGACACGATTCTGCGATTAACAGCATGATAGCACTTCGAATACAACAAGAAACTATGCTACATCACTCCAACAGAGCAACAAAGCATATGGAAGTAATCGACAGGAGATGATTGACAAAAGATGAACACTGAGCTATGGCTAGATCACACCACAGCAGGTTCAAACAAGCATGGCAAAAGTGAGAAAGATATCAGGTTCTCAGACATGGTGAAATTACTGGACATGGCCGAAACAGCATCAGGTAGCAATATTCAGAGCAAGCAATCAAGATTCTACAGGAACTTAACATAGCAAAACAAGGCATGGCATGAATCTACTAAACGCATAGAACAAAAGTCCCTTAGTGACCATAATCCAAAAAGGACCAGAAGATATGATGGCACCCATGTAAACGTAGCTAGTTTCGTTAACAGGTTTCAGACTTGGCAGAAAACAGATCATGGCAGAAACAGCATTATGAAGGCATCTTTGTGAGCTTGATTCACTCACCACAAAGCAATGCATGACAAAACAAGCATACCTACAGAAAGATGGCATGTTTGTGAAGCTGTCGATGGCAATAGCAAGTTCGTAGCATGTATGAAACAACTACAATAACCTTGGCAAAATTGAATATCATGTTGACATTCTGCTAGAAATATTTTATAGCAAAGGTAGAGCAAGATTAAGACATGCTATGGCACTCTATAATTGCAAACAGGGGCATGGATGGATAGAGCACAACTATCGCTACAAAACATCCTTACTGAACATCACCAAAAGGAGCGTGGATCTCACTGTAGCCACATGGATACATGGAAACAAAATAATAGCAGTAACAGACTTGGTGAAATTACTAAGTCCCTGAAAACAGAAACATCACGAAGCCTAGTTTGCATGCTTGTGCTAGTCACCACATAGATCACAAAAATACATGGCATACACCTCTGTAAGGATGGCATGGCATAGATCAAAACACATGTAGAGCTCATGCCCATAAGATGCACACATCAATTGCAACAAAAATAACAAATCAACAAGTTCTGATAAGTAACAGCAGTTAACAGCATATAGCACTCTAGCACCAGAGATTTGGGCATCAAGATGGACTCAAATGAACATGGCATAATGGAACAAACTGAAGAGCATCTCGAGGCGAACATTTTGATATATTACACGCACGAAACGGAGATACAGGCAAGGAGTTTGAAGAGCATCTCGAGGCGAACATTTCGATATATTACACGCACGAAACGGAGATATAGGCAAGGAGTTATGATGCGGTGAACAGGAGCACATATTGCAAAAAATCTGGGACTTGGAGAATTTCGGGGGAGGAAGAAAAGTCAACCGTCAGTCGGATCCAGATCGGATCGGGCGCGGCTCGAGGCTCGCCGGGGCGGCTCGCCGGAGACGGAGGGAGACGGTGGCGCTCAGGCGGAGAGGAGGAGGAGGAGGCGCCGGGGTTGCGGGCGGCGCTCGCCGGCGGGAGGAGGTGGCGAGGACGACGGGCTTGGGGCGCGGCGCCGGTGGAGATCCGGTCGACGGGCGGCGGCGGACGCGTACGCCGAGGGCGGCGGTGCGGCGATGGCGGCGGGGCCGTGCGCGCGGGCGGCGCTGGAGGGAGCCGGGCGGCGGGGATGGGCTCGGGCGTGGGGCCCGATCAGGGCCTCGGCGGGCCGCGGTCGGCGGGCGGTGGCGCGGCCACGTGGCAGGCTGGGAGAGGCCGGGCACGGCGGCGGGTTCGTCCGGCGGCGGCGGATGCGTCCGGTGGCGGCGGAGGGCGATTTGATCTAGGGTTAGGGGTGGTTTTTCGTGAAATTACGGAGGGGGAAGGTGTTTTATAGGTAGAGGGAGCTAGGAGACTCCAAATGGAGTGCGATTTTCGCCCACACGATCGTGATCGAACGACCTAGAGCATCGAAGTGACTTAGATGGGTTTTGGGCTATTTAGAGGGGGGTTTTTGCTACAACACATAAAAGGACTTTGCGGTTACCCGGTTAACCGTTGGAGCATCAAACGACCTCCAAATGGAACGAAACTTGACAGGTGGTCTACCGGTGGTATACCAAGGCCACTTGGCAAGACTCGGTCCATTCCGAGAACGTTCAACACCCGCTCACGAAAAGAAAACAAGAGGGGTGCGCCGGTGCACGTGGGAGTGTCAGATTGCAAAACGGACAACGGGGAAAATGCTCGGATGCATGAGACGGACACGCATGCAAATGAGATGCACATGATGACATGGTATGAGATGCATGACATGAACAAAATGCAAAACGAAAAACAAACCCGACCACGAAGGAAATATCATAACACATAGCCGAAAATGGCAAGAGTTGGAGTTACAAATATGGAAAGTTACATCCAGGGTGTTACACAAAACTAGTGAAAGCACAAAGTGCAGCAGCAACACGTCTCTCCTCGGGATATTCTAAACATGTAAAACGTGGTTCGGTTTCTAACTCCCAAGTATGATATATATCAGGAACATATCTACCCTCAAATGGTGGAATATTCAATTTCAGTTTAGGAAGATGGTCATGATCTCGCACCTGCGGGAGAGCCCTGCCATTGTGATTATTTGCATGTGGACGTCTTCTCAAGGCCAGTGATCTTCTCCATGGCCTCTTCAAAATGTTTCAGCACATCTTGCACCTGTTCAGTCATCATTTGCTGAAACTTATCATGAAGCTCCTTGTTCGTGAAGTTCTCCCAGTCAATCTCATCGGCTTGTGATCCTAGCATGGTTAGCAGCAATAGAAACAAACAAGAATACCTACAGACTACTAACAACTGGTGGTGTTGGTGGTTGTCACAAATCCGTCAAGCAAATCTCAAATTCTTACCAGTTCTTACCCAGCAGCAGGCGGTGATCGGCAGCCGATGTAGTCAAAACTCTCAAAGCTTGGATAGAGCGATTACCAGGGAGAGTCAAATGCACGATGTAGATGTATGTGGAGCTGGGAAGGCTTATAATATGGTAGCAAAAAGGGTCAGCAATAATCAATTCAGAGATGCAAAGTTGAATAAACGCTTAACGACGGTACTGTGCTGGTCCTAGGCTAGACCATGCTAGAGACGCGAGCCTAGAACACTAACAAAATCACGGCGCTGCACGCAAACAAGGAAAAAACACACTCTGGAATATATTTTTTCGCTCTGTTTTTTTGGCGCTCTTTTTTTTGCACTCCTCTTTTTTCTTTTTTTTTGCGAAAAATCACTATAATGGCGAGTGTCTCAAAACTCTTCCCAGGTCAAAATGACAGGATGAGCACGAAATTTTTTGACTATTTTTTTCGGAAATCAGGGCAGCGACGACGAAAAAGTGTGATAAAAAATCACTATGATGGCACATGGCTCAAAAGACTTAGAAAAGCCTAAAAATAGGATAGGGAAAAAATATTTTCGATCGCCGAAATTTTGGCCTAAAAACTGCCCGGGGGTGAGACCCTTTTTTTTTCCGAGACCTACTCAGGCAAGGAAACACAAAACGAAAACTAGATGGATCTTGAAAACGAACCTAATATGAAAAGAACTCGGATTGGTGGTGGACATGCAGATGTATATGTGGACTCGGATTGGTGGTGGACAGGCGGATGTATATGTGGACTCGGATTGGTGGTGGACAGGCATATGTATATGTGGACTCGGATTGGTGGTGGACAGACGGATGTATATGGCAGCGGAAAGGAATATGTTGGTGGTGGTGGTATATGGTAGGAACGATGACGATGGTGCGGCGGCGACGTGACAACTTGTGAACAGAACTCGAAACTCTAAGGGAAACCAGACGCTAAGACCAGCAACTTGACACGATGATGCAACCGCAAATTCAACAAAGCAAAATACTGAAAAGAGTATGCAAAGGCTCAGACTGGTTCGGATATGATGAACTAACCCTAAATTTTTTTGTGGCTTTTTCATGGTCTGTAGGTATGAAGAACAGACTCGATCTAAACTACGAAAAACTGTAAAATCTCACCGAGCAACCTGAAAAATCTGATACCACTTGATAGAGGCAAAGGTGTCCCAATGTTTCGATGAGATGGTGGCTATCGTTTTCTGTGGGAGTCGACCTTGACGATCCGACTACGAACGTGCGAGACGTCGCGCCTTAGCAATCGCTAAACCAACTTCCGAGGGTTATTGACCACGCTAGAGCACGATCAACCTGACCACGAGGGCCTGTTTCCTGCAAGCAAACGAAGAACAAGCAAGAAACTAAGATTGCAATCTGGATATTGCGAATATAAGAGGAAAGCTTTATTAATGAAGGTGGGGTTCTGTGACGCCTTGGTCTGGTCGTTGAACACAAACGAAGTACACGAAGTTGCAACTATGGCGAACTTTTGATCTAAACAAAACCCAAAGTCTAAACGACGCCCTAAGGGTTGTATATATGGAGGAAGAGGGGTGAATTTCGTGGCCCATGAGGGAGGGGTCCGAAACCAACCCTAACTCTTGTTTCCCCACACATACGGACTATAAAAACAGCCTATACTGAAGTATTTCGAAATTACATGGGCCTGGCCCAATAATAAGGTGACGCAACACCTAGAATAGCCTCTGGACGAAATTTATGACGTGGCATCTTGTATATTTCGTCCAAGGCTTCATGCACTCCTTATGGTGGCTTCAAAGTCCTGAAATCATCACTTGTAAGTCCGTTCTTGTTCCCCTTGGGCATGCCATCATCTCCAGGCTTGGTCTTGCTCCAGTGTTCATCCCTCTTCTCCATGCCAGGCCCTTCATTTGTAAGCAAAACAAATGTATCCAATTTAGACAGCATCATATTCTCATGAACATTAGAATCATTACCAAGAAACGGAAGTTCCTGATAATTTAATTGGCATGCGCGAGCTCTAGTAATTGGTCCAGTATATGTAGCAGTAGGGGCTGTGGGTGTAACAATGGTATTTGATGTCCTCATCAGAGCTCGGGCACACCAATTAAATTATCAGGTACTTTCGTTTCTTGGTAATGATTCTAATGTTCATGAGAATATGATGCTTCCTAAATTGGATACATTTGTTTTGCTTACAAATGAAGGGCCTGGCATGGATAAGGGGGATGAACACTGGAGCAAGACCAAGCCTGGAGATGATGGCATGCACAAGCGGAACAAGAACGGAGTTAGAAGTGATGATTTTAGGACTTTGAAGCCACCATAAGGAGTGCATGAAGCCTTGGTCGAAATATACAAGATGCCACTTCATAAATTTTGTCCAGAGGCTATTCTAGGTGCTGCGTCACCTTATTATTGGGCCAGGCCCATGTAATTTCGAAATACTTAAGTATATGTTGTTTTGAGAGTCTGTATGTGTGGGGAAAAAAGAGTTAGGGTCAGTTTCGGACCCCTCCCTCAAGGGCCACGAAATTCCCCCCTCTTCCTCCATATATACAGCCCTTAGGGCATCGTTTAGACTTTGGATTTTGTTTAGATTAAAGTTTGCCATAGCTGCAACTTTGCGTACTTCGTTTGTGTTCAACGACCAGACAAAGGGGTTACAGAACCCCACCTTGATCAGTAAAACTTTCCTCTTATATTCGCAATATCCAGATTGCAGTCTTAGTTTCTTGCTTGTTCTTCGTTTGCCTGCAGGAAACAGACCTTCGTGGTCAGGTTGATAGTGCTCCGGCATGGTCAATAACCTCTCGGAGTTGGTTTAGCGATTGCTAAGGCGCGACGTCCTCTCACGTTCGTAGTCGGATCGTGAAAGTTGACTTCCTCCAAAACGATAGCCACCATCTCATCAAAAGACGGGACACCTTCGCCTCTATCAAGTGGTATCAGATTTCTAGGTTGCTCTGTGAGATTTTACTGTTTTTCGTAGTTTAGATCGAGTTTGTTCTTCATACCTACAGTCCACGAAAATGCGACAAAAAAATTTAGGGTTAGTTCATCATATCCAAACCAGTCTGAGCCTTTGCATAGTCTTTTCAGTATTGTGCTTTGTTGAATTTGCGGTTGCATCGTCGTGTCAAGTTGCTGGTCTTAGCGTCTCGTCCCTTAGAGTTTCGAGTTCTGTTCACAAGTTGTCACGCCGTCGCCGCACCATCGTCATCGCTCCTGCCATATACCACCACCACCAACATATTCCTTACCGCTGCCATATACATCCGCCTGTCCACCACCAATCCGAGTCCACATATACCACCAATCCGAGTCCACATATACATCCCCCTTTCCACCACCAAACCAAGTCCACATATACATCCGCCTGTCCACCACCAATCCGAGTCCACATATACATCTGCCTGTCCACCACCAATCCGAGTTCTTTCCATATTAGGTTTGTTTTCGAGATACTTTTATTTTTCCGTTTCGTGTTTCCTTGCGTGAGTAGGTCTCGAAAAAAAGAGTCTGGAGACCCCCGGGCAGTTTTTAGGCCAAAATTTCGGCGACCGAAAATATTTTTTCCCTATCCTATTTTAGGCTTTTCTAAGTCTTTTGAGCCACGTGCCATCATAGTGATTTTTTGTCGCACTTTTTCGTCGTCGCTGCCCTGATTTCCGAAAAAAATAGTCAAAAAAATTTCGTGCCCATCCTGTCATTTTGACTTGGGAATAGTTTGGAGACACTCGCCATTATAGTGATTTTTCGCAAAAAAAAGAGGAGCGCAAAAAAATACAGAGCGAAAAAAAATCCAGAGTGTGCTTTTCCCTTGTTTACGTGGAGCGCCGTGATTTTGTTAGTGTTCTAGGCTCTCGTCTCTAGCACGGTCTAGCCTAGGACTAGCACATTACCATCGTTGAGCGTTTATTCAACTTTGCATCTCTGAATTGATTATTGCTGACCCTTTTTGCTACCATATTATAAGCCTTCCTAGCTCCACATACATCTACGTCGTGCATTGAATCTCCCTGGTAATCGCTCTATCCAAGCTTTGAGAGTTTTGACTACAACGGTTGCCGATCACCGCCTGTTGCTGGGTAAGAACTGGTAAGAATTTGAGATTCATTTGACGGATTTGTGACACCCACCACCACCATTTTCTAGTAGTCTGTAGCGTCATATTCTTGAGTGTTTCTATTGCTGCTAACCATGGCAGGTTCACAAGGCGATGAGACTGACTGGGAGAACATGATGAATAAGGAGTTGCATGATAAATTTCAGCAAATGATGACTGAACAGGTGCAAGATGTGCAGAACAATTTTGAAGAGGCCATGGATAAGATAACTGGCCTTGAGAAGACGTTCGAAACAAAGCTTGATAACAGATTTATTGAACTGCTTGCGCGTCTTCCACCACCACCACCGGCTGCACCTGCCGCACCTCTGCAACAACAACAACAACAACAACAACAACGACGACTACCTCCATGTCGCGAAACAGCCCTCCGCCGAGCGAGCCGTGTCCCTCTTGAGCCTGGCCAAATTGTTGGTGCTGCTGTTGATACTTATGTGGCTCCTGCTGCTGATGAGGAGGAGGATGATTATGTCGGAGATTACGAGGATGAGGTTGATCAAAATCAGAACTACGTGCAACCACCAGCACCAGGTCGTCCACATGCAAATAATCGCAATGGTAGGGCTGCATTACCAGCTCAGGTACGAGATCATGACCATCTTCCTAAACTGAAATTGAATATTCCACCATTTGAGGGTAGATATGTTCCTGATATATATCTTACTTGGGAGTTAGGAACCGAAGAACGTTTTACATGTTTAGAATATCCCGAGGAGAGACCTGTTGCTGTTGCACTTTGTGCTTTCACTAGTTTTGCTTGTGTGTGGTGGTCTGAACATCGTAGATTATATCCAAAGAATATTCCAACTACTAGGGCTGCTTTGAAACCTGCTATGCGTACTCGTTGGGTTCCACCATATTATCAACGTGAATTACTTCAAAAACTGCAGCGTTTAAGACAAGGAAAAAATTATGTAGAGGAATATTATCAGGAATTACAAACTGGCATGATTAGATGTGGTGTTGTTGAGGATAATGAAGCTATGCTTGCATGTTTTATGGGTGGATTAAATAGAGATTCAAACCATTCTAGAGTATAAGGAGTATAATAATTTCACTCATTTATTCCATCTTGCTTGTAAAGCTGAACGTGAAGTGCAGGATCGACAGACATTGGCGCGAACTAACTTTTCTGCAGGTCGACCTTCATCATGGACACCACGTGCATCCTCTACTTCCACTACACCATCACCTCCATCAGGTGCCACCTCCAACCGTGATACAAGAAAGCAGGCACAACCACCACTATCTGCCAAGAGCACACCTGTCGGGCCTGCACAGAGCTCTTCTTCTTCCATGGCATCAACAGGGCACACACGTGATATTATTTGTCGTCGTTGTAAGGGAAGAGGTCATTATGCGAGAGAATGCAAATCTCAGCATGTGATGATTGCTACTGAGGATGGTGGGTATGAGTCCGCTAGTGACTATGAAGAGGAGACTTTGGCTCTTATTACACGTGAAGAACACGGTGGAGATGATTCTGATCATGAGACGCAATACATGGCTCCTAAAGATAGAGACAGGTATGAATGTTTAGTTTCTCAACGTGTTTTGAGTGTGAAGGTCACACAAGCTGAGCAAAATCAGAGGCATAATTTGTTCCATACAAAGGGAGTTGTGAAGGAACATTCTGTTCGCGTCATCATAGATGGAGGGAGCTGCAACAACTTGGCTAGCATGGAGATGGTGGAGAAGCTATCTCTCACCACAAGACCATATCCACGTCCTTACTACATCCAATGGTTCAACAACAACGACAAGGTTAAGGTAACACGTACTATTCGTGTGCATTTTAGTATCTCTAGATATGCTGATTATGTTGATTGTGATGTGGTACCTATGCAAGCATGTTCCTTATTACTTGGTAGACCATGGCAATTTGATAAAAATTCTGTACACCATGGTAGAAACAATCAGTATACTCTTGTTCATAAGGATACAAATATTACTTTGCTTCCTATGAGTCCTGATTCCATTTTCAAAGATGATATTAATATAGCTAATAAAGCAAAACAGGAGAAAAATAAGAGTGAAAATCAGATTGTGGTAAAAGAATTTGAGCAACAAATGACACCTAATAATAAACCATCTAGTGTTGCTTCTGAAATTAAATTGAAAAGTGCATGTTTACTTGCCACAAGATCTGATATTGATGAGCTAGATTTCAGCAAATCTGTTTGTTATGCTTTTGTGTGCAAAGAGGCATTATTTTCATTCGAGGACGTGCCTTCCTCTTTGCCCCCTGCTATAACTAACATTTTGCAGGAGTTCCCTGACGTCTTTCCACAAGACGTGCCACCGGGATTACCACCTATTCGAGGGATTGAGCATCAAATTGACTTAATTCCCGGTGCATCGCTACCCAACCATGCACCATACCGTACCAATCCAGAGGAGACGAAGGATATTATGCGTCAAGTACAGGAGCTCCTCGACAAAGGTTATATACGGGAATCTCTTAGTCCTTGTGCTGTTCCTATTATACTAGTGCCTAAAAAGGATGGTACGTTGCGTATGTGTGTTGATTGTAGAGGCATTAATAATATTAATATTTTTATCGTCATCCTATTCCCAGGCTAGATGATATGCTTGATGAATTGAGTGGCTCTACAATATTCTCCAAAGTTGATTTGCGTAGTGAATACCACCAAATTCGTATGAAATTGGGAGATGAATGGAAAACTGCATTCAAAACTAAGTTTGGTTTATATGAGTGGTTAGTCATGCCTTTTGGGTTAACTAATGAACCCAGTACTTTCATGAGATTAATGAACGAAGTTTTACGTGCTTTCATTGGACGATTTGTGGTGGTCTATTTTGATGATATACTGATTTATAGTAAATCTTTGGAGGAACATTTGGAACATTTACGTGCTATTTTTATTGCTCTACGTAATGCACGTTTGCTTGGTAACCTTGGAAAGTGCACCTTTGGCACCGACCGAGTATCTTTTCTTGGCTATGTTATTACTCCACAGGAAATTGAAGTTGATAAAGCCAGGATTGAAGCTATTGAGAGTTGGCCGCAGTCCAAAACGGTCACACAAGTGAGGAGTTTCCTTGGCCTCGCTGGTTTCTATAGGCGTTTTGTAAGAGATATCAGCACCATTGCTGCACCTCTCAACGAGCTTACAAAGAAGGATGTGCCATTTGTTTGGGGTACCGCACAAGAAGAAGCCTTCACGGTATTGAAAGATAAGTTGGCACATGCTCCTTTACTCCAACTTCCTGATTTTAATAAGACTTTTGATCTTGAATGTGATGCTAGTGGAATTGGATTAGGAGGTGTGTTATTACAAGATGGCAAACCTGTTGCATACTTTTCTGAAAAATTGAGTGGACCTAGTCTGAACTATTCTACTTATGATAAAGAATTATATGCTCTTGTTCGGACCTTAGAAACATGGCAACATTATTTATGGCCCAAAGTATTTGTTATACATTCTGATCATGAATCTTTGAAACACATTAAAAGTCAAGCAAAACTGAACCGTCGACATGCTAAATGGGTTGAATTCATTGAGACTTTCCCTTATGTCATTAAACACAAGAAGGGTAAAGAAAATGTTATTGTTGATGCATTGTCGCGTCGTTATACTATGCTTTCACAACTTGACTTTAAAATGTTTGGTTTGGAGACCATCAAAGATCAATATGTGCATGATGTTGAATTTAAAGATGTATTGCAGAATTGTAAAGAAGGTAGAACATGGAACAGGTTCGTCATTAACGATGGATTTGTGTTTCGTGCTAACAAGCTATGCATTCCAGCGACCTCCGTTCGTCTTTTGTTGTTGCAGGAGGCGCATGGAGGAGGACTAATGGGACACTTTGGCGTGAAGAAGACGGAGGATATACTTGCTACACATTTCTTTTGGCCAAAGATGAGACGGGATGTTGAGCGTTTTGTTGCTCGCTGCACTACATGTCAAAAAGCTAAGTCACGACTCAATCCTCATGGTTTATATATGCCTTTGCCTGTACCTAGTGTTCCTTGGGAGGATATACCTATGGACTTTGTTTTAGGTTTACCTCGAACAAAGAAGGGGAGGGATAGCATATTTGTTGTCGTGGATAGGTTCTCGAAAATGGCACACTTTATACCATGTCATAAAAGCGATGATGCTGTTAATGTTGCTGATTTGTTCTTATGTGAAATTATTTGCTTGCATGGTGTGCCAAATACTATTGTTTCAGATCGTGATAGTAAATTTCTTAGCCACTTTTGGAGATGTTTATGGGATAAGTTGGGGACTAAACTGCTTTTTAGTACTACATGTCATCCCTAAACTGATGGACAAACTGAAGTAGTCAATAGAACATTGTAAACCATGCTTAGGGCTGTTTTGAAGAATAACAAGAAAATGTGGGAAGAATGCTTGCCTCATATTGAATTTGCTTATAATCGTTCATTGCATTCTACTACTAAGATGTGCCCTTTTGAAATTGTGTATGGTTTCCTACCTCGTGCACCTATTGATTTGTTGCCTCTTCCATCTTTGGAGAAGGTTAATTTTGATGCTAAACAACGTGCTGAATTGATTTAAAAAATGGATGAGTTAACTAAGGAAAACATTGAGCGTATGAATGCTAAATATAAACTTGCTGGAGATAAGGGTAGAAAACATGTTGTGTTCGCACCTGGAGATCTTGTTTGGTTACATTACATTTGCGTAAGGATAGATTTCCTGATTTGCGCAAATCAAAGCTAATGCCACGTGCTGATGGTCCTTTTAAGGTGTTAGAGAAAATAAATGATAATGCATATAAACTTGAGCTGCCTCCAGATTTTGGGGTTAGTCCCACTTTTAACATTGCAGATTTGAAGCCTTATTTGGGTGAGGAAGATGAGCTTCCGTCGAGGACGACTTCATTTCAAGAAGTGGAGGATGATGAGGACAACAATACCATTGTTACACCCACAGCCCCTACTGCTACATATACTGGACCAATTACTAGAGCTCGCGCACGCCAATTAAATTATCAGGTACTTTCGTTTCTTGGTAATGATTCTAATGTTCATGACAACATGATGCTGCCTAAATTGGATACATTTGTTTTGCTTACAAATGAAGGGCCTGGCATGGATAAGAGGGATGAACACTGGAGCAAGACCAGGCTTGGAGATGATGGCATGCGCAAGCGGAACAAGAACGGAGTTACAAGTGATGATTTCAGGACTTTGAAGCCACCATAAGGAGTGCATGTAGCCTTGGACGAAATATACAAGATGCCACTTCATAAATTTCGTCCAGAGGCTATTCTAGGTGCTGCGTCACCTTATTATTGGGCCAGGCCCATGTAATTTCAAAATACTTAAGTATAGGCTGTTTTGAGAGTCTGTATGTGTGGGGAAACAAGAGTTAGGGTTGGTTTCGGACCCCCGCCTCTTCCTCCATATATACAACCCTTAGGGCATCGTTTAGACTTTGGGTTTTGTTTAAATTAAAGTTCACCATAGCTGCAACTTCGCATACTTCGTTTGTGTTCAACGACCAGACAAAGGCGTTACAGAACCCCACCTTGATCAATAAAGCTTTCCTCTTATATTCGCAATATCCAGATTGCAATCTTAGTTTCTTGCTTGTTCTTCGTTTTCCTGCAGGAAATAGACCTTCGTGGTCAGGTTGATCGTGCTCCGGCATGGTCAATAACCTCTCGGAGTTGGTTTAGCGATTGCTAAGGCGCGACGTCCTCGCATGTTCGTAGTCGGATCGTCAAAGTCGACTTCCTCCAAAATGATAGCCACCATATCATCGAAAGACGGAACACCTTCGCCTCTATTAGCAAGCCTGCCATATTCAGGGCACTTCGGACAAGCCTGCCAATCACTCGAACCGGAATTGCTGGGCCATCAAGCAGGCCAGCAAGATTGCAGCCGAGAGCCAGGGCAAGGGTCAGCCTCGCAACTAAGACGATGAAACCCCCAAGACCAATCAATAGAGGCCAAAAAAGTTTCCTCCCGAAGTAAAGGATGCGGACATGATTTATGTCACCCACATCCCCAAAAGGAGAGAAAGCGAGCACTACACGACGTTTACGCATTAGAGTCCGTAGCGACGGAGTACAATCCATGGTCCGCTTGCCCAATCACATTCGGTCGACGAGATCATCCGACTAGTATCCGTCACGGAGGAATTGCAGCTCTGGTGCTTAATACGTCTCCAACGTATCTATAATTTTTAATTGTTTCATGCTATTATATTACCAATCTTACATACTTTACGTGTGATTGGGTCAATGCTACTATCCTTTTACCACTCTTGTGCTTCAGAGTAGCACTGTGTTCTTCATAGAGAGTCTCCTGACTTATCACTTTCATATAATAGTGGGATTTTTTTGGTATAGAACTTGGCTTGTATATTCCAATGATGGGCTTCCTCAAATGCCCGAGGTCTTCATGAGCAAGCAAGTTGGATGCACACCCACTTAGTTTCAGTTTGATATTTCATACACTTATAGCTCTAGTACATCCGTTGCATGGCAATCCCTACTCGCATGGATATCGATTTTAAGGCCTCTCCATTGCCTAACGATCTGCCGAGTTGATGCGAGCATTTCTTACTTTTTGACTTCTCCTATATATCTCTACTGCCACATTCTATTCCATGCTAGTGCTAACATCCATGGCTCACGCTCATGTATTGAGTGGAGTTGAAAATGTTGAAGTGCATTAAAAAGTATGATACAATTGCTTGGTTTGACACCAAGGTGCTCATGATTTATACTTATGCGGTAACGGCGGAGTCATACCATGCTTACATAATTTAGTGAGTAGGGATAACATTCATTGAGCACCATATATTTTGAAAAAATAATGATTATGTTCTTGTATTAATGGATATTATTATGTTGATATCAATTACTTCATCGTTTCTTAGTATTTATATCGTAAAGAGATTGCATGATAAACATGCTAAGTAGCATTCAACATAAAAAATTCTGTTTTTATTATTTACCTACTCGAGTACGAGCGGGAATTAAGCTTGGGGATGCTGATGCATCTCCAACGTATCTATAATTTTTGATTGTTTCATTCTATTATATTACCATTCTTAGATACTTTATATGCAATTTTTGGGGACTAACCTATTAACTCGGTGCCAGTGCCAGTTGTTGTTGTTTTGCTTGTTTTTGGCTTTTCAAAAAATTAGTACCAAACAAAGTCCAAACACGATGAAACTTTACAGTGATTTTTTCTGGACCAATAGGGACCCTAGAACGTTCAGGTGGAGGCTAGAAGATCCATGGGATAGGGACAAGCACACACGGTGTGCCCCCACTTGAGCTCGTGGGTCCCACGTAGCTTCGTTTGACCTAATTCCAACTCCATAAATTCCCAAATATTACCAAACCAATAGAGAGCCTCCAAGAAACACTTTTCTCGCTGCCGCAATCTTTTGCTCTTCCGTGATCCCATCCGAAGGCCTTTTCCGGTACTCTCTCGGATGGGGAATCGATCACTAAGGGCTTCTACATCATCCTTGCTGCACCTTCAATGATGTGTGAGTAGTTTACCACAAACCTACGGGTCCATAGTGATACATCCAGTTCGCATCATGTTTTCCTACTATTATTTATTGTGTTTTGGATTGTTTTTGATGGCCCAGAAGTATAGGGGATCTATTGTAGTCCTTTCGATAAGTAAGAGTGTCGAACCTAACGAGGAGGAGAAGGAAATGATAAGCGGTTTTCAGCAAGGTATTATCTGGAAGCACTGAAATTATCGGTAACAAATAGTTTGATAGCAAGGTAATTTGTAACGAGCAATAAGTACTAACGGTAACAAAGGTGCAGCAAAGTATCCCAATCCTTTTTGTAGCAAAGGACAGGCCGGAACGGTCTCTTATAATAAGCAAGCCTTCTTGAAGACACACGGGAATTTCATCAAGTCAGTTTCATCATGTTTGTTTGATTCACGTTTGTTACTTTGATAATTTGATATGTGGGTGGACCGGTGTTGTTCTTACTTGAGAAAACCTCCCACTTGTGATTACCCCCTCTCACAAGGATTCGCAACTACGAAAGAAGAATTAAGATAAATCTAATCATAGCATGAAACATATGTATCCAAATCAGCCCCTTATGGAATAGCGCATAAACTAGGGTTTAAGCTTCTGTCACTCTAGCAACCCATCATATAATAGCTACTCCACAATGATTTCCCTTAGGCCCAAAGATGGTGAAGTGTCATGTACTCGACGTTCACATGACAACACTAAAGGAAGCAACAACACACATATCATCAAAATATCGAACGAATACAAAATTCACATGATTACTTATGACAAGACTTCTCCCATGTCCTCAAGAACAAAAGGAACTACTCACAAATCATATTCATGCTCAAGATCGGAGGGGTATTAAATAGCATCAAGGATCTGAACATATAATCTTCCACCAAATAAACCAACTAGCATCAACTACAAGACGTAATCAACACTACTAGTAAGCCACATGTACCAATCTGAGGTTTTGAGACAAAGATTAAATACAAGAGATGAACTAGGGTTTAATATGAGATGGTGCTGGTTAAGATGCTGATGAAGATTGGTCCTCCCACTATGAGAGGATCGTTAGTGATGACGATAGCTTCGATTTCCCCCTCCCGGAGGGAAGTTTCCCCGGCAGAATCGCTCTGCCGGAGAGCAAAAGTGCTCCTACCCAGGTTCCGCCTTGAGACAGTGGTGCTTCGTCCCAAAACCTTTCTTTTGATTTTTTATAGGTCAAATGGGATCATATAGGAAAATATGGGCCCCGGAGGCCTGCCAGGGGCACCACAAGCTTGGGGGGCGCCCCCAAGCTTGTGGCTGCATGGTGGGTCCCCCTATGGTATTTATTTCGACAATAATTTTAATATATGCCAAAATAATTCTCTGTCAATTTTCAGGTCATTTGGAGTTGTTCAGAAAAAGTGCCTCTGATATAGCCCTTTCCAGTCCAGAATTCCAGCCGCCGGTAATCTCCCGCTTCATGTGAAACTTGCAAAATAAGAGAGAAAAGGCATAAGAATTGTATTATAAAGTGAAATAACAGCCCATAATGCAATAAATATCAACATCAAAACATGATGCAAAATGGACGTATCAACTCCCCCAAGCTTAGACCTCGCTTATCCTCAAGCGAAAACCGAAATCGATAATCATGATGACATGTTTAGAGAGAGAGCTGTCGATAAAAATAAGGACATGGAAGCGTCATGGTCATTATCATAACAACAATATATCATCATAAAACTTCTCATGCTAGAGTAATAATTCATTCACAAATTAAAGTATGAAACATAAGCTTTATTAGAAACTAACAAAAATGTTCTGAGTCATTGAAACAATCACTATCCATTATATTTTCAGAAAGACTCTATGTAAGAGCTTTGTTTAGCAAGTTCACATACTCAACCATCATATAGTCTTCTATGATTGCTGAACTCAAGGCATATTTATAGAGCAAAAGTCTTAGTCAGACACATAGAATGATAGGGGCTTATGATCTCGCCTCCCAACTTATTTACCTCAAGGGTAATGTCAACAATAATAACTCATGATCACCTACATCCAACTGGATATATATGTCTGGATCTATTTACCAGATGATGCTTGCCACTAAAGAATACATAGAGAGAAGTAGGGATAAACACTAACGACATGAAAGTAAAAGATAGTCCCTTCGCAGAGGGAAACAGAGGTTGTCATGTGCTTTTTCTGTATGTGCAAACTCTTAATGTAAAGGAACCTCACTTTATATTGCCCCTTGTGATAGCAACCTTTATTATGCAGTCTGTCGCTGATGTCTATTATGCAACTTTATTCTTGTAGACACGTGTTGGGCCTCCAAGCGTAGAGTTTTGTAGGGCAGTAGCAATTTTCCCTCAAGTGGATGACCTAAGGCTTATCAATCCGTGAGAGGTGTAGGACGAAGATGGTCTCTCTCAAACAACCCTGCAACCAAATACAAGAAATCTCTTGTGTCCCCAACACACCCAATACAATGGCAAATTGTATAGGTGCACTAGTTAGGCGAAGAGATGGTGATAAAAGTGTAATATGGATGATAGAAATGTATTTTTATAATTTGAATAAATAAAAACAAAAGGTAACAAATAGTAAACGGGCACAAAAACGGTATTGCAATGCTTGAAAATGAAGCCTAGGGTCCGTACTTTCACTAGTGCAATCTCTCAATAGTGCTAACATAGTTGGATCATATGATTATCCCTCAAAGTGCAATAAAGAATCACTCCCGAGTTCCTATTAGTGGAGAACAAAAGATAGAAATTGTTTGTAGGGTACAGAACCACCTCAAAGCTATTCTTTACGATCAATCTATCCTATAGTTCATACTAAAATAACACAAGCTATTCTTTCCGATCGATCTAATCAAGAGTTCATACTAAAATAACACCATATGACACACATCAACCAACTCTAATGTCACCTAGATACTCCAATGTCACCACGAGTATCCGTGAGTTAATTCTACGATATGCATCAAACAACTTCATGATCATAATATTCAATCCACACAAAGAACTACAAAGAGACCCCAAAGTTTCTATCGGAGAAAAGATAATAAAAATGTGCATCAACCCCTATGCATAGATTACCCTAATGTCACCTCGGGAATCCGCAAGTTGAGTGCCATAACATACATCAAGTGAATAAATATGATACCCCATTTTCACCTCGAGTATTCATACCGCAAGACATACATCATGTGTTCTCATATCTGAACATTCAATCCGGCACGACAAAACTTCAAAGGGTAAAGATTCAATTCATCACAACAAGAGTATAGAGGGGAGAAACATCATATGATCCATCTATGTTAACAAAGCCCATGATATAGATCACGAGAGAGAGAGAGATTAAACACATAGCTACTGGTACAAACCCTCAGCCCCGAGGGTGGACTACTCCCTCCTCATCGTGGTGGCCGCCGGATGATGAAGATGGCCACCGGTGATGATTCCCCCCCTCCGGCAGGGTGCCGGAACGGGTCTAGAATTGGTTTTCGGTGGCTACAGAGCCTTGTGGCGGCAGAACTTCTAATCTAGGTTAACCCCGAAGGGTTTTGGAATATTTGTGAATTTATAGGGTAAAGAGGGGGTGCGAGAGGCCACCGAGGTGGGCACAACCCACCTGGGCATGCTTGGGCCCCCAGGCGCGCTCCGGTAGTTTGTGCCCCCCTCGGGGCACCCCCAGGTGCTGCTTTGGCCCATCTTGGATGTTCTGGTCCATAAAAAATCTCCAACAAGTTTCGCGATGTTTGGACTCCTTTTGATATTGATTTCATGAGATGTAAAAAACAAGCAAAAAACAGCAACTGACACTGGGCACTGGGTCAATAGGTTAGTCCCAAAAAATGATATAAAATCGCTATAAAATGATTGTAAAACATCCAAGAATGATAAAATAACAGCATGAATACTTCATAAAATTATAGATACGTTGGAGACGCACTACTGCAGGATGCTGCTAACGCGACACTACGGTCAGAGACCCTTCGACGAAATTGTGTGCGATGCAATAATCACAAACGGTGGTGTAAAAGAACCGTCAAAAAAGGTGCAAAATGTTTGCGATGGTGGAGCCATCAAACACGGTTCAGATTTTAGTTGCGTGTACGATGCAGGGCATACGGTTCACTCTAATGAACTGTTTGCGATGAGGCGGAACAAAAGAAACAGGCAACCTGATGAAGGCGTGTGCGATATACAACATACGGTTCACTCGGATGAACTGTTGTGATTAGGCAACAAAAAAGAAACGGTCAGCCAGATCAAGGTGTGTGTGATTGAGGGCATACGCTTCAGAAGGATTAACTGTTTGCGATTAGGCAATAGAACCGAAATGGGTCACCCAGATCAAAGTCTCTGCGATTGATGGCATGCACTTCACATGGATGAACTGTTTGCGATTAGCCACAACAAACTGAAACAGTTAGATAGATCAACATGTGTGCGCTAGACGGGCACACACATTCTATTTAAAAGAAGCGTGCACGATGGTAATAACGAGCGTGCACGGTTGTTGGAACAAGACGTGTGCTGACATTGCCTATTGCAGTGCACCCTATGGTGCAAAGGCCACGTACGCGGCCAAGAAGGCGTACATGCCCACGTTACGCCTTCCGGGAATAGTGCCGCACTTATAACCATCAGTAAATTTTGAGCATGCATCCCGTCACATTCCAAATTGCAAACATGTTCACACTAATCAAAACCTAAACGGTTTCCCACTTAGGAGTGTATTACTACTCGGTTATAAATACTACTACTCCAAGATGACTGCACATTCCTCCTCAACTCCTCATCCACAAAAAGAAACAAGTCATTCATCATCGTTCCCTTTGCGTCTGCCATGGCCAGCGTGAGTTCTGGGTCGAGAGATTGCCACTAGGGAGATGCGATCATGGAAGCGGAAGCACGAGAGATGTCCCGCCTCGCCGCGAACGCAGCCGGCATGTCCCGCCGCGTGGCCGTAGCAGCACAGAGGTCCCGCCGCACCGTTGATGCGGCACACTGGTCCGACCGCGCCGCGGAAGCAGAAGAGATGTCCCGCCGTGCTGCGAATGCAGCAGAGATGTCCTCCTGCACCGCAGCAGCCTGGGAAAATGTCTAGCGAGTAGGCGAGGACTCTTATAGGCGCATGCATGCGATCGTCCATAGCTAGATGGATCAGATCTCCGGCTGGGCGAGGTTGCAGGACGACATGAAAGCCTCTTTTGAAGAGGCTACCGGCGTCATCCGGCAACTAAATGAGAGCAATACGAAGCTCCGGGCCAAGCGCGACCTGCCGAGGGCGAAGATCGTCGGAAGTGCGGAGCAGCAGGAGGAGACCACTACCTTGTTGACGAGGACCGGCGTCATCGTCGAGAAACTTATGGACAAGAATGCCATGCTGCGCATCGAGCGCAGAAGGCTGGTGGAGGAATCCGTGGATGCTCTCAAGCAACATCTTGAGGACAAGAAAGAGCTCATCGCCGCTTGTCGTGGAGATAGTTCCCGCGGCCTGCAGCAATGTAGAGATCAGCAAGCTAGATCATTGTCTTCCTTCTTCTTTTTCCCTTGTGTATTTCGGGCGTTGCCGCATGTGGCTTTTTTTAATTATGTTCCTAAATATGTAAGACAATTATTATCCACTGTCATTGTCCTTATATTCATCATGCTTGCTATAAGTCGCAGTCGATGCTATATAGGTCCGTCAGATCTTACATCAAGATCCGTGCAAAACTTTCTTTTCAGATTTTCATTTCTCTCTCTTAAATCTCAATCCAGTGAGACATATAGCCACGCCGTAGAACAGGGGCTCGGGTGCCATTAATGGAGACGTTGGGAGGGAGCTGCGCGGCGGGTAGCGGTCAAAGGGCTCTCCTCCCGATGAGCACGTGCAGGGGTCTGATCGCACGCCTCCCGTACTCAAATAGCTACTCCGCACGACACCTCCTAGCCAATAAATAAAGGGGACGCGTGGCGGCACATGATTGGTAAGTAGAACGCCCACGGTTTCAATTATACTTGTGTTTCCGATTTGTAACGTGACAACACTTGTTCCAAAATGACTTTGTTGATTATTAATGTGTGCGCCTTCGCAAATCGAACAGAAAAATTACCACAACATGTTGGTGCCATGTCATGACACCATGCCAAGTTTCATGATTTTCAGGCGTGTTTTGGATTTACTGGAATTAAAAAACCAAGTTTCTCAATCTTTCCGGCCGAGCCACGATGCCCAGATGTTTGAATTTCATTCCCATTTCTTGCATGGGACCTAGAAATTCACCCAAGGACACACATGTGATTTTTCAAACAACTTTGGTGCACTTGAGCCGGTGCTTGAAGTTCTAATTTGAATTATGCACATTAAATGCGCATAAACTCAATTAATGTATAAAAAAGGCCAAACGAACCCGGAATAATTCCAAAATTTAGCACGATACTTCTATTTGGTCTAATCTACCTGTGTAACAAAATTAAGGCGGGAGAAGGTAGTGTACGTATGTCGTTTTGCACACGGAGGTTAAGGCGGGAGAAGGCAGTGTACGTATCTCGTTTCGCACATGTAGGTGACATGTCCCCTCTCGGAACCACGAGCCTTCTTGAGGGAAGCTCCGGTTTGCAACAAGCTTACACCAAAGTTTGTCCCAATTCGGCCAAAAAAATTACCGCAGGATGTTGGTGGCATGTCATGACACCATGCCAAGTTTCAGGATTTTCAGGCGTGTTTTGGATTTACAGGAATTAAAAAAACAAGTTTCTCAATCTTTCCGGTCGAGCCACGATGTCCAAATGTTTGAATTTCATTCCCATTTTTGCATGGGACCTATAAATTCACCCAAGGACACACATGTGATTTTTCAACCAACTTTGGTGCACTGGAGCATGTGCTTGTAGTTCAAATTTTAATTATGCACATTAAATGCGCAGAACTCAATTAATGTATGAAAAAGGCCAAACGAATCTGGAATAATTCCAAAATTTAGCACGATACTTCTATTTGGTCTAGTCTGCCTTTGTAAAAAAATTAAGGCGGGAGAAGGCAGTGTAAGTGACACGTTCCCTCTCAGAACCACGAGCCTTCTTGAGGGAAGCTCCGGTTTGCAAGAAGCTTACACGAAAGCTTGTCCCAATTCGGCCAAAAAATTACCGCAGCATGTTGGTGCCATGTCATGACACCATGCCAAGTTTCATGATTTTCAGGCGTGTTTTGGATTTACAGGAATTAAAAAACCAAGTTTCTCAATCTTTCCGGCTGAGCCACGACGCCCAGATGTTTGAATTTCATTCCCATTTCTTGCATGGGACCTATAAATTCACCCAAGGACACACATGTGATTTTTCAACCAACTTTGGTGCACTCGAGCATGTTCTTGTAGTTCAAATTTGAATTATGCACATTAAATGCGCAAGAACTCAATTAATGTATAAAAAAGGCCATACGAACCAGCGATAATTCCAAAATTTAGCACGATACTTCTATTTGGTCTAATCTGCATGTGTAAAAAAATTAAGGCGGGAGAAGGCTACCTTTTTCATGAACTGAAGAAATGGTTCGTTTGAGGACTTCAATGGGAGGCAAGAAGCTGAGGTGATTCTGACAATCTGCCTTGTAGTAAATTGAAGACCTGGTTCTGATGAATTTCATAATCCATGGAGCATAGGGCTTCAACTCATACGGTGGTAGTGCATCATTCGCCAAAGTCCTCATGAAGAAATCGTGATAATTGATGGGAATCCCATGAATGATGTTGAACAGCAGATTCTTCATGATGCCAACAACTTCTTCTTCTTCAGAGTTGTGGCCTTTGATTGGACTAAGGGTTTTGGTGAGGATACGGTCGACGGTTCATGGCACATAAAGCAAATCCTTCACTAAGAAGGTGGTTCTTGGAGCTTGGCTTGGCCACAAAGGCTTCATGAGCACTTGCATCAAATGATGAGGAAGTTCAGTTTCTTCATACATAAGCCTTGCGCCTTCAGCAGGAGGACTGACTGGAACGGCATGAAGCAATTCAGAGGCTGAAGCTTTGTAGTGAGTGTTTTCTGTCATGCAGTCTAGCACCCATGTATTGACATCAGCCACATTCCTAGTGAGGTGCAGAGTAGCATAGAATTGAAGAATTAGCTTTTCATTCCAATCGCAGATGTCAGCACAGAAATTCAGGAGCCTAGCTTCGTGAAGAACATTCAAGACAGGTTGGAAGCAAGGAATGGACTCCATATCTACATGAGGAATTTGACGGTGCTCAAATACCTTGTCCTTATCAAACAGAAGTGATGAATAGAAATTCATCTGGCTTGCAGTCCAGAACCGCTTGCGTCGAAGCCTTGCTGAGTCATATGGATTGAAATCGGTGAAGAAATGATGCTCAGCGAAGAAATCGTCAGCCTTGAATTTTGGCCTTTTAGCATGAGGATTTTGTTGCTTGGGTTGAAGATTGGCAATTTAAGGTCTCACAACCTCTTGTGTCATAATCTCTGGAGCTGCTGACTGAGGAATTGAAGCTTCAGGTTCTTCTGTAGCGGTTTGATTCTCTATTTCTTCAGCCGTTGCAGTTGGAATTTCTTCAGGAATGGAAAGGAGAGACGCTGGACGTCCTTCAGATCCCATTTGAATTTCTTCAGTTTGCACAGGGGACTAAGGAATTGGATGCAGAGGTGTTGCCAATGGTGAATTGGGGTGAAGATTTTCCCAATAGTCATCATTCAGCACGGCGTAGTTGAGCCAATATCCACGTCTTCTTCAATTTCTTGAAGGCCTGCCTCTTCAACTGTGAACTGAGGCATAGGCAATGATACCAGTGGGGTGGAAGGGATATCTTCCACTTCAATTTCTTTATCCAACTGCTCTGAAGAAACAACAGAGGGATTCTCTTCGTCAGTGTCATCTGGAATGACATATTCCTCACCAAACGGAATGAGTTCCTTTGATGGTACAATCGAGATCGGAACAACATCAATTGGATTACTGAAAGAGCTCGTCAAAGTCCTCACTTTCTTGGGAGCTGAGGACTCTGTAGAGGTTGATGCTTTCCTCTTCTTTACAGCTACCTTCTCTGCAGCCTTGGTTTTCTTCACTTCTGATGCAGAAGGAAGAGTATTATTCTTCATCTTTGATGATTTGGCGGGAGGAGCAGATGAAGTAGGTTCAGTTTCTTCAGGCACGACTGATGCAGTCGCCCTGGTATGCTCAGTTTCTTCAGGCACAATAGATTCTTCAGCTGCCCTGGGTTGTTCCTCAGGCGCAACATTGGTGGTTGCCCTGGCATGTTCTTCAGGAGCTGGAATTTCTTCGGCAGCCCTGGTACTCTCAGTTTCTTCTGCAGCCTAATTTTCATCAGCTACACTTTCATTTTCTTTAGTATGCTGAGCAGATGCTTCAGCCTGAGGAATTTCTTGTTGCGATGGACCTGCAACACTTAGCTTGAGGGTCTTGGAGAGATTGACGAATGTGACCTTGGCGCCGAGCCAGTCTGCATGATAGGTGTCATATTCATCACTGAGGCCTTTGATCTCCTTTTGCATATTAACAAGTTCTTCATGAGACATATTCAGAACATTTTTCTTCAGAAAATGCTCCTTCTTGTACTGAGCCTTCTTGACTTGTCTGGCCTTCTCGAATTTCCATTTCTCTTCGCTTATGAAAGCAATCGACATGTGACTTTGACCAGGAGTGAGGTTCAAGTCAAGCAGTGGAGTGTTTGGGACTTTGTGCCAGAGGTCAATGAAATCGAGGATCTTCTTAGGATCCAACATGAGAGGCACATAACTGCCTTTGGATCTAGCAGCCCTTTGTTGTCTGTCCCTGCTGATTTCAGCAAGTTCTTCATCATCAGCTTCATCGTCATCAGACAGAACTTGGAATGCCACTTGCTTCTTATGAGGACTTGGCCTCGTTCCACGTCTAGCAGTGGTTTTGACTTTCAGTAAGGTTGGACTTGTTGAGGACTGTGGTGGAGCTGAGGAACTTGCGGATGCTCTAGAAGCAATAGAATAAACCTACAGTCCATTGACAAGTTGCAAGGTGCACAAGTGTTGATGACTTTGTGGCAACAGCTGAGGATTTTTTGGCAACATAGGGGATTGGCACAACCCTTGAAGAAGTTGCCTAAGGATTTTGCCTTGAGGGCTTTGACGTTGAAGAACTTGGCCGTGAGGGCATTGCTGTTGAGGAACTCGGCTTCACATCAGATTTCTTCGGCATAGCCTTCTTAGGCTTACTGACAGAGGCCTCAGCAGCTTGAGAATCCTCATTGAATTTCATCACTGCTTTTGATAACCCACAAGTATAGGGGATCGCAACAGTTTTCGAGGGTAGAGTATTCAACCCAAATTTATAGATTCGACACAAGGGGAGCCAAAGAATATTTGAAGGTATTAGCAGCCGAGTTGTCAATTCACCACACCTGGAGATTAATTATCTGCAGCAAAGTGATCAGTAGCAAAGTAGTTTGATAGTTTTGATAGTAGTGACAGCAGCAATAGTAACAGTAACAGTGATATCAGTAATTTTTGTAGCAAGTGTAATTGTGATGATAGCAGAAGTAACTTAGCAGAAACAATATGGAAAAGTTTGTAGGCATTGGATCAGTGATTTGTTGGATGATATTCATCATGTGACCGTTACAACCTAGGGCGATACAACACTAGCTCCAGTTCATCGATATAACACTAGTACAACGAGCTGCTAAACAAACGGTTTTTAACCCCTTTTCGCGACGGCCTTCGAAACCGTCGCCAAGTGAGTGTGGGTGATAGGGGGGTCCTTCCCACATGACCCAGAAACCGTCGGGGATATGCCCTCCTGGCACACACGCTCGGCAAAATGAGGTCGTGTGCGACCGGCGAGCGCTCAAATACAGAAATACGTATAGTAGAGCTAAAAAAATACAATTATACGGCAAAATTGTTTCCGGTCGCAAGTACATCCCACACAGTCAGTCCCCGCTAAACGTTTTTGTTCGTATGTACATCCCACACAGTCGCCCCAAGGAAAACGTTTCCGTTCACAGGTACATCACACACAATTTGTCCTGTTAAATCGTTTTTGATAGCGTTGCCATTGCACACAATATTAATAATTTTATCGTTTGCGTTATTGAATGCATCACACACGGTGCGTAGAAGAAACTGTGTGGCAAAGGCTGTCCATCACACACAGTTTTTATGTGGTAAATGCTTGTGCCAGGTGGCCTAACACAAATGGTTTTCAAGAGGATGTCGTGTGTGATTGTTCATTAATCTAACACGGTTTATTCCTAGAAACTGTGTGCGTTATTGAATGCATCGCACATGGTGTTTTCTCAATAACCGTTTGCAATAGGAAAACCCAATTAGCAGGCTAATTATCCGATTATTCATAATCCATTTAGTAATCTAATTGACATTTCATGTTAATCACACAATATATTTCATTTTCATAATTGAAATACATCAGAGTACAACATCATATAGCTTCAGCTACCCCATTACACAACTACACCAGGACCAAGTTTCACATGCAACATCTATAACCTTTCGAAATTAGCATCATAGATGGTACATAGACAGATGCATCTCATCTGGAAAACTGCTGAAGCAGAAGGCGGATATTGAGCCTTCATTGATGTTGAAGGTCTTTGTAACTTTAGGCCAGTGCCTGTGGATGATTGATCGTCCATCCTTCGTCCTCTTCAGGAACACTTCAATATTGAACCGTGGGTGTTGTATGAATACCTCCCTCGCCTCCTGACCATACAGGTGGTTTGAGTGGTAATCATCAGTGAACTGCTTTGGAAAGGCCTGAAAACTAGGATGTGCATAAATATCTTCTCTATATTGGAAATGGGGCAAAGGAATAAAAAAGGCAAGGTATAATAGTTAGTACCATCCTGTAGTGAACGGATGTCTTCTTCATTGTGCAGACAAAGATCTTGTTGTTTTTTGTCGCTAATTTCTTTATCCTAACAATCTTTCTGAGTTTCTTGACTTGACTGATATTCATGGACAACTCATTTCCCCATATGCAAAAAGGGTTGAACAGTGGGTCAAAACCTCTGACAGCAGGACCTACATGTGCAAGACCGAATTACTAAAAACCTAAATATTAGAATGGTTCATGCAATTGCACAATAATGTGCTATTAGACAATGGACCATGCACGTGCTAACCTTGATTGTAAACCTCAGTGCTTCCCATTGTTTCCCTGCAACACATATAAGGTAGTTAGTCATCAGGTTAAGTAAGGGTTCGCATGCTATCAGTAAAATATGTGATAGAGGAGAAGGTGTCGCGATGTTTCGATGAGATAGCAATCGTTTTCTGTGGGAGTCGACTTTGACGATCCGACTACGATCGTGCGAAGACGTCGCACCTTAGCAATTGCTAAACCTACTTCCGAGGGGTTATTGACCGCACCGGAGCATGATCAACCTGACCACGAGGGTCTATTTCCTGCGAGCAAACGAAGAACAAGCAAGAAACATAGATTGCAATCTGGATATTGCGAATAAAAGAGGAAAGCTTTATTAATGAAGGTGGGGTTCTGTGACGCCTTGGTCTGGTCGTTGAACACAAACGAAGTACGTGAAGTTGCAGCTATGGCGAACTTTTAATCTAAACAAAACCCAAAGTCTAAACGGTGCCCTAAGGGCTGTATATATGGAGGAAGAGGGGGGAATTTTGCGTCCCTTGGGGAAGGGGTCCGAAACCAACCCTATCTCTTGTTTCCCCACACATACGGATTCTAAAAACAGCCTATGCTTATGTATTTCGAAATTACATGGGCCTGGCGCAATAATAAGGTGACGCAGCATCTAGAATAGCCTCTGGACGAAGTTTATGAAGTGGCATCTTGTATATTTCGTCCAAGGCTTCATGCACTCATTATGGTGGCTTCAAAGTCCTGAAATCATCACTTGTAACTCCGTTCTTGTTCCCCTTGCGCATGCCATCAACTCCATGCTTGTTCTTGCTCCAATGTTCATCCCTCTTATCCATGCCAGGCCCTTCATTTGTAAGCAAAACAAATGTATCCAATTTAGGAAGCATCACATTCTCATGAACATTAGAATCATTACCAAGAAACGAAAGTACCTGATAATTTAATTGGCGTGCGCGAGCTCTAGTAATTGGTCCAGTATATGTTGTAGTAGTGGCTGTGGGTGTAACAATGGTATTGATGTCCTCATCATCCTCCCCTTCTTGAAATGAAGTCGTCCTCGACGGAAGCTCATCTTCCTCACCCAAATAAGGCTTCAAATCTGCAATGTTAAAAGTGGGACTGACCCCAAAATCTGCAGGCAGCTCAAGTTTATATGCATTATCATTTATTTTCTCTAACGCCTTACAAGGACCATCAGCACGTGGCATTAGCTTTGATTTGCGCAAATTAGGAAACCTATCCTTACGCAAATGTAACCAATCAAGATCTCCAGGTGCAAAGACAACATGTTTTCTACCCTTATCTCTAGCAAGTTTATATTTAGCATTCATACGCTCAATGCTGTCCTTAGTTAACTCATGCATTTTTACGATCAATTCAGCACGTTGTTTAGCATCAAAATTAACCTTCTCCGAAGATGGAAGAGGCAACAAATCAATGGGTGCACAAGGTAGGAAACCATACACAACTTCAAAAGGGCACATCTTAGTAGTAGAATGCAATGAACGATTATAAGCAAATTCAATATGAGGCAAGCATTCTTCCCACATTTTCTTATTATTCTTCAAAACAACCTTAAGCATAGTAGACAATCTTGTATTGACTACTTCAGTTTGACCATCCGTTTGGGGGTGACAAGTAGTACTAAAAAGCAGTTTAGTCCCCAACATAGCCCATAAACATCTCCAAAAGTGGCTAAGAAATTTAGTATCACGATCTGAAACAATAGTATTTGGCAGACCATGCAAGCGAATAATTTCACGAAAGAACAAATCAGCAACATTAACAGCATCATCGCTTTTATGACATGGTATAAAGTGTGCCATTTTTGAGAATCTATCCACGACAACAAATATGCTGTCCCTCCCCTTCTTTGTTCGAGGTAAACCTAAAACAAAGTCCATAGATATATCCTCCCAAGGAACACTAGGTACAGGCAAAGGCATATATAAACCATGAGGATTGAGTCGTGACTTAGCTTTTTGACATGTAGTGCAGCGAGCAACAAAACGCTCAACATCCCATCTCATCTTTGGCCAAAAGAAATGTGTAGCAAGTACGTCCTCCATCTTCTTCACGCCAAAGTGTCCCATTAATCCTCCTCCATGTGCCTCCTGCAACAACAAAAGACGAACAGAGCTAGCAGGAATGCATAGCTTGTTAGCACGGAACACAAAGCCATCACTAATAATGAACTTGTTCCATGTTCTTCCTTCTTTACAATTCTGCATTACATCTTTAAAATCAGCATCATGCACATATTGATCTTTGATGGTCTCCAAACCAAATATTTTGAAGTCAAGTTGTGAAAGCATAGTACAGCGACGAGACAAAGCATCAGCAATAACATTTTCTTTACCCTTCTTGTGTTTAATGACATAAGGGGAAGTCTCAATGAATTCAACCCATTTAGCATGTCTACGATTCAGTTTAGCTTGACTTTTAATATGTTTCAAAGATTCATGATGAGAATGTATAACAAATTCTTTGGGCCATAAATAATGTTGCCATGTCTCTAAAGTCCGAACAAGAGCATATAATTCCTTATCATAAGTAGAATAGTTCAGACTAGGCCCACTCAATTTTTCAGAAAAGTATGCAACAGGTTTGCCATCTTGTAATAACACACCTCCTAATCCAATTCCACTAGCATCACATTCAAGCTCAAAATTCTTATTAAAATCAGGAAGTTGGAGTAAAGGAGCATGTGTCAACTTATCTTTCAATACCGTGAAGGCTTCTTCCTGTGCGGTACCCCAAACAAAAGGCACATCCTTCTTTGTAAGCTCGTTGAGAGGTGCAGCAATGGTGCTGAAATCTCTTACAAAACGCCTATAGAATCTAGCGAGGCCAAGAAAACTCCTCACTTGTGTGACCGTTTTGGGCTGCGGCCAACTCTCAATAGCTTCAATCTTGGCTTTATCAACATCAATTCCCTGTGGAGTAACAGCATAGCCAAGAAAAGATACTCGGTCGGTGCAAAAGGTGCACTTGCCAAGGTTACCAAACAAACGTGCATCACGTAGAGCAATAAAAATAGCACTAAATGTTCCAAATGTTCTTCCAAAGATTTGCTATAAATCAGTATATCATCAAAATAGACTACCACAAATCGTCCAATGAAAGCACATAAAACTTCGTTCATTAGTCTCATGAAAGTACTAGGTGCATTAGTTAACCCAAAAGGCATGACTAACCACTCATATAAACCAAACTTAGTTTTAAATACTATTTTCCATTCATCTCCCAATTTCATACGAATTTGATGGTATCCACTACGCAAATCAACTTTGGAGAATATTGTAGAGCCACTCAATTCATCAAGCATTTCATCTAGCCAAGGAATAGGATGACGATAATGAATAGTAATATTATTAATGCCTCTACAATCAACACACATACGCGACGTACCATCATTTTTAGGCACTAGTATAATAGGAACAGCACAAGGACTAAGAGATTCCCGTATATAACCTTTGTCGAGCAGCTCCTGTACTTGACGCATAATCTCCTTCGTCTCCTCTGGATTGGTACGGTATGGTGCACGGTTGGGTAGCGATGCACCGGGAATTAAGTCAATTTGATGCTCAATCCCTCGAATAGGTGGTAATCCCGGTGGCACGTCTTGTGGGAAGACGTCAGCGAACTCCTGCAAAATGTTAGTGACAGCAGGGGGCAAAGAGGAAGGCACGTCCTCAAATGAAAATAATGCCTCTTTGCACACAAAAGCATAGCAAACAGATTTGCTAAAATCTAGCTCATCAATATCAGATTTGGTGGCAAGTAAACATGCACTTTTCAATTTAATTTCAGAAGCAACACTAGATGGTTTATTATTAGGCTTCATTTGTTGCTCAAATTCTTTTGCCACAATCTGATTTTCACTCTTATTTTTCTCCTGTTTTGCTTTATTAGCTCTATTAATATCATCTTTCTAAATGGAATCAGGAGTCATAGGAAGCAAAGTAATATTTTTATCCTTATGAACAAGAGTATACTAATTGTTTCTACCATGGTGTACAGAATTTTTATCAAATTGCCATGGTCTACCAAGTAATGAGGAACATGCTTGCATAGGTACCACATCACAATCAACATAATCAGCATATGTAGAGATACTAAAATGCACATGAACAGTACGTGTTACCTTAACCTTGCCGCTGTTGTTGAACCATAGGATGTAGTAACGATGTGGATGTGGTCTTGTGTTGAGAGATAGCTTCTCCACCATCTCCATGCTAGCCAAGTTGTTGCAGCACCCTCCATCTATGATGACGCGAATAGAACGTTCCTTCACAACTCCCTTTGTATGGAACAAATTATGCCTCTGATTTTGCTCAGCTTGTGTAACCTGCACACTCAAAACACGTTGAGCAACTAAACATTCATACCTGTCAGCATCTTCAGCAGCCATGTATTGCGTCTCATGATCAGAATCATCTCCACCGTGTTCTTCATGTGTAATAAGAGCCAAAGTCTCCTCATCATAGTCACTAGCGGACTCATACCCACCATCCTCAGTAGCAATCATCACACGCTGAGATTTGCATTCTCTTGCAAAATGTCCTCTTCCCTTACAATGACGACAAATAATATCACTTGTGTGCCCTGTTGACGCCATGGAAGAAGAAGAGCTATGCACAGGCCCGGCAGGTGTGCTCTTGGCAGAGAGTGGTGGTTGTGCCTGCTTTCTTGTATCACGGCTGGAGGTGGCACCTGATGGAGGTGATGGTGCAGTGGAAGTAGAGGATGCACGCGGTGTCCATGATGAAGGTCGACCTGCAGAAAAGTTAGTTCGCGCCAATGCCTGTCGATCCTGCACTTCATGTTCAGCTTTACAAGCAAGATGGAATAAACGAGTGATATTATTATACTCCTTATACTCTAGAATGGTCTGAATCCCTCTATTTTAACCACCCATAAAACGTGCAAGCATAGCTTCATTCTCCTCAACAATACCACATCTAATCATGCCAGTTTGTAATTCCTGATAATATTCTTCTACATAATTTTTTCCTTGTCTTAAATGCTGCAATTTTTGAATTAATTCATGTTGATAATATGGTGGAACCCAACGAGTACGCATAGCAGTTTTCAAAGCAGCTCAAGTAGCTGGAATAGGATATAATCTACAATGTTCAGACCACCAAACACATGCAAAGCTAGTGAAAGCACAAACAGCAGCAGGAACACGTCTCTCCTCAGGATATTGTAAACATGTAAATCATTGTTTAGTTTCTAACTCCCAAGTAAGATATATATCAGGAACATATCTACCCTCAAATGGTGGAATATTCAATTTCTGTTTAGGGAGATGGTCATGATCTCGTACCTGAGGGAGAGCCCTACCATTGCCATTATTTGCATGTGGACGACCTGGTGGTTGCACGTAGTTCTGATTTTGATCAACCTCATCCTCGTAATCTCCCGCATAATCATCCTCCTCCCCATCAATAGCAGGAGCCACATAATTATCAACAGCATCACCAACAGTTTGGCCTGGCTGAAGAGGAACACGGCTTGCTCGGTGGAGGGCTGTTTCGCGACGTGGAGGTAGTCGTTGTTGTTGTTTTTGTTGTTGTTGTTGTTGTTGTTGTTGTTGTTGTTGTTGTTGTTGTTGTTGTTGTTGTTGTTGTTGTTGTTGTTGTTGTTGTTGTTGTTGTTGTTGTTGTTGTTGTTGTTGTTGTTGTTGTTGTTGTTGTTGTTGTTGTTGTTGCAGAGGTGCGGCAGGTGCAGCCGGTGGTGGAAGACGCGCAAGCAATTCATTAAATCTGTTATCGAGCTTTGTTTCGAATGTCTTCTCAAGGCCAGTGATCTTCTCCATGGCCTCTTCAAAATTGTTCAGCACATCTTGCACCTGTTCAGTCATCATTTGCTGAAACTTATCATGAAGCTCCTTGTTCGTTAAGTTCTTCCAGTCAATCTCATCGGCTTGTGATTCTGGCATGGTTAGCAGCAATAGAAACACACAAGAATATGATCCTACAGACTACTAACAAGTGGTGGTGGTGGTGGGTGTCACATATTCGTCAAGCAAATCTCAAATTCTTACCAGTTCTTACCCCGTAGTAGGCGGTGATCGGCAACCGATGTAGTCAGAACTCTCAAAGCTTGGATAAAGCGATTACCAGGGAGAGTCAAACACACGATGTAGATGTACGTGGAGCTGGGAAGGCTTATAATATGGTAGCAAAAAGGGTCAGCAATATTCAATTCAGATATGCAAAGTTGAATAAACGCTCAACGACGGTATTGCGCTGGTCCTAGGCTAGACCGTACTAGAGACGCGAGCCTAGAACACTAACAAAATCACGGCGCTGCACGTAAACAAGGGAGGAGCACACTCTGATTTTTTTTCTTTTTTCACTTTTTTTGCACTTTTTTTCCTCTTTTTTTTGCTCCCCAACATTTTTTTTCGAAAAAGTCTACAAATGTCCTAAAAACCGCCTAGCCAGAATTTTCCAGACTTCGTTTTTTTTGAAACTAGAACTATTTTTCTTCTACGAATGGCTCGAAAGTTGGGGAGTCCTACTCTGTCACGACTCGGAGTACTGCGTGATCTGGAAATCGAGAACAAAGCAACAATTACTGGACTCGGACTGGTGGCGGAGATGAATCTGGTGGAAACTCAGACTGGTGGCGGATATATGCAGGGCGGTGGAACACGGACTGGTAGCGAATCTGTGATGGCAGTGGGCTCGGATTAGCGTGATGGCGGTGGATATGTGGTATATGGTAGCGGCGATGACGATGGTGGTATATGGCAGCGGTGATGACGATGGTGGTATATGGCAGCGGTGATGATGATGGTGCGGCGGCGGCGTGACAACTTGTCAACAGAACTCGAAACTCTAAAGGACTAGCCGCTAGGACCAGCAACTTGACACGACGATGCAACCACAAATTCAACAAAGCAAATACCGAAAAGATTATGCAAAGGCTCAGATTGGTTCGGATAAGATGAAGTAACCCTAATTTTTTTGGCTTTTTCATGGACTATAGGTATGAAGAACATACTCGATCTAAATTACGAAAAACTTTAAATCTCACCGAGCAACCTGGAAATCTGATACCACTTGATAGAGGCGAAGGTGTCCCGATGTTTTGATGAGATAGCAATCGTTTTCTTTGGGAGTCGACTTTGACGATCCGACTACGATCGTGCGAAGACGTCGCGCCTTAGCAATCGCTAAACCAACTTCCGAGGGGTTATTGACCACCCCGGAGCACGATCAACCTGACCACGAGGGTCTATTTCCTGCGAGCAAACGAAGAACAAGCAAGAAACTGAGATTGCAATCTGGATATTGCGAATAAAAGAGGAAAACTTTATTAATGAAGGTGGGGTTCTGTGACACCTTGGTCTGGTCGTTGAACACAAACGAAGTACGCGAAGTTGCAGCTATGGCGAACTTTTAATCTAAACAAAACCGAAAGTCTAAACGGTGCCCTAAGGGCTGTATATATGGAGGAAGAGGGGGGAATTTCGTGGCCCTTGGGGAAGGGGTCCGAAGCCAACCCTATCTCTTGTTTCCCACACATACGGACTCTAAAAACAGCTTATGCTTATGTATTTCGAAATTACATGGGCCTGGCCCAATAATAAGGTGACACAGCACCTAGAATAGCCTCTGGACGAAGTTTATGAAGTGGCATCTTGTATATTTCGTCCAAGGCTTCATGCACTCATTATGGTGGCTTCAAAGTCCTGAAATCATCACTTGTAACTCCGTTCTTGTTCCCCTTGCGCATGCCATCAACTCCATGCTTGTTCTTGCTCCAATGTTCATCCCTCTTATCCATGCCAGGCCCTTCATTTGTAAGCAAAACAAATGTATCCAATTTAGGCAGCATCATATTCTCATGAACATTAGAATCATTACCAAGAAATGAAAGTACCTGATAATTTAATGGCGTGCGCAAGCTCTAGTAATTGGTCCAGTATATGTTGTAGTAGGGGCTGTGGGTGTAACAATGGTATTGATGTCCTCATCAATATGTTGATGAAAAATAAGCACATTACAGATTCATCAGATTAATTCAAGCCACATGGAAAACCCATTTATCCAAACCAAGCATGATTAAGAACTAGGAAATATAGCAATTTTATATGTTTCTCATGTATTACGTGTAGCCAAATTCGATTTATTCCTCACATGCACAACAATACAAAATTCTACCCACGACAATTGGACATCGCAGTGTAGAATTGAACCAAGCAGTTAGCTAAACACCACAACAAATGAACCAAACATTAATTGAGCACCACATTGCACAATATAACATACTCCTAATAGAAGATCAGACAATTAACCAAACCAAGCATGCATAACAACTTGGAAATATAGCAATTGTATTTGTTTCTCATGTATCTAGTACAGCCAAATTCGATTTATTTCTCACATGGTATACAATAACAGAATGCAGCCACAACAATTAAACATCGCATTGCATAATTGAACCAAGCAGTTAACTAAACACCACAACAAATGAACCAAATGTTAACTGAGCACCACATTGCACAATATGATATACTCGTAATAGAAGATCAGACAGTTAACCAAACCAAGCATGCTTAACAACTTGGAAATATTGCACCCTGAAGAATTGAACATCACATTTGCAGAATTGAACCAAGCAGTTAACTGAACACCATATTGCACGACATATAGAACATATACACTATAGCAGAAGATTGCATGGTAAAAGTAGATATCACAATTCACTAGAATTTTTTAAGGAAAGGCAGTAGCTAGCAAACGATGGCCTCAAGAAAACGCCACGAACTGTCATTTAAAGCAGCCAACCGCGTCGCGGTGTTGGCGCGCGAGGCGTCAACGGTGGCCCCGACGGCGAGGTGCTCCTCCAAGATCTGGGGGTCGGCATGAATGGCTGCCATCGCGACCTCATCCGCGCGTGCAGCCGCGATTTGTTTCTCCGCTGCCAAATGCTCCTTGAGATCTTGGCTATACTGCGTGCACCATGGCTTAGGGCGGCGCTTATTTGGTGGAGGGGTCGGTGATTTGGGTGGAAGGTGTCACGCTCGCGCCGGCGGTCGGGGCATGTGGGATGTGGAAGGAGGAGGAGGAGGAGGGTCGGGTGTGGATTACCTGCCTGGATAGGCAAGGCCGAGCAGCGTGAAGGAGGGTCGCCGGCGAGGAGGCGGCCCTGCAAGCAAGGAGTGAAGGTTTCAACTTGGAAAGGAAGGCGGAAAGAGGGGAAATGTGGCTTTTGGTAAGGGGGAGGGGGCGGGGAGGTAGATATTTCCGTGGAAGCCGAAAATTTGGAATCGCTTCAGCGAAAAACTGGTGCGCAAAGTGTCATTAGACACAGTCCCTTATTCAGAACTGTGTACGATATGTGAACATCACAAACGATTCAGATAGCTTACCCCGTGTGTGTTGAGTTTGAACGTCAAAAATTTTGGTTCGAATTTCCCTGGTTACAGTGGTCATCCACGTCATTGCATAATTTTGGTACACAAAGGAGAACAACTTCTTAATCGAGAAAGTTCAACAATTAAACAGAGCTAGCTAACCTAAACATTACTCTAACAAATTAAAGACCGGCGCTCTTAATTAAACAAAACAAAGGGTACTACTATGGCTGGTGCTCGTCGATCTCCGCCGCCGCCTCCATGTCCAGCTCGCGCCCGACGGTCTCCTGGGGAAGGGGGTCCATGGCATCAATTGCACCATACTCAGCAAGCATCTTGCCATCCGCGTCCGTCATATCTTTGGCATAGGCTGCCACGAGCTGGGCATGGGCGGCCGCGATCTGGGCTCTGGCGGGCTCCGTCATGGCAAGGTATGCCGCGCAGGAACAGAGGGCTGCTTGAACTTTCTCGGCGATTGCCAGCTCTTCGGCCGTGGGTTGCCGACCGTTGTCGGAGAAGCTTCGTTCGATTTGTGCAGGGACCGCCATGAGCTGGGCGTGGACGGCCTCGACATGGTAGTGGGCGGCCTCCATCAGGGCTAAGGCCGCCGCTGCAGAACGGACAGCTGCTGTGCCACTCTCGCCAGTGGCTATCCCCGAGGCAGATGCTGCTACCGTCACCCGAGAAGCAACAGCGGCCGTTTGGGCTGCCTTGGCCGCCCGGACGTAGACTGTGATCGCCCTCACGAAGCTTGTTAGCACGCGCCTGGCAGCTGCGGCTGCGCTCTCGCCAGAGTGGGCCGCCGAAGTTGCCCTCACGACGTGGGTCCACGTCCCCATCTTTCACCGGCGACTAATGAATAGTGAAACGATATTTGGGGAGTGAGCTAGTGTGCTTGACACGCCGGCTATGGACTGTAGCCGACGCACCTTCTCGAGTAAGCCATAGGCGTACTATACACCGACGGTGCTCCAAGATATTTTGTGCTGCATCTCACACGGTTGGTGATAATAAACTGTGTGTGATCTACTTGATTTATCATCTTGATTTGAATTACGTAATGGGGTCACAACATGCCGTGGTAAATTTTTTGTCCCATTTGGGGCAGGTTTGGGTATAAGCTGCTCAGAAACCAGAGCTTCTCACCACAAGCGTGATGGTTTCGGTAGGGAACATGCCACCTTTGGGGACGAAACGATATCCGTTTCCTCTTATTGCTTTCAAAATCTTTCGAGTGTCAACATAAAACAACAGGAGAGTTGTGTTTAATTTTGGAATTTTTCGGGGTTCGTTTGGACATTTTTATACATTAACTGGGTTTTCCAGGCATTTTATGCGCATAACAAATTTGAACTACATGCACATTCTCTAGTGTGTATAAACTGGTTGAAAAATCAAATATGTGTCCTTGGTTGCATGCTTAGGTCCCATGGAAGAAATGGGAATGAATTTCACACACCCTGCCATCGTCACTCGGCCAAAAACATTGAGATACCTGGTTTTTAAATTCTAGTAAATCCAAAAATCGTCTAAAATTCATGAAACTTGGCATGCTATCATGGAGCGGCATCAACATGCCGTGGTAAATTTTTTGTCCCATTTGGAGCAGGTTTGGGTATAAGCTTCTCAGAAACCAGAGCTTCTCACAACAAGCATGATGGTTTCGGTAGGGAACGTGCCACCTTTGGGGATGAAACGATATTAGTTGCCTCTTATTGCTTTCAAAATCTTTCGAGTGTCAACTTAGAACAATAGGAGTGTTGTGTTCAATTTTGGAAATTTTTGGGGTTCGTTTGGACATTTTTATACATTAACTGGGTTTTCCAGGCATTTTATCCGCATAATTCAAATTTGAAGTAAATGCACATTCTCCAGTGCATATAAACTGGTTGAAAAATCAAATATGTGTCCTTGTTTGCATGCTTAGGTCCCATGCAAGAAATGGGAATGAATTTCACACACCTTGCCACCTTCACTCGGCCACAAACATTGAGATACCTGGTTTTTAAATTCTAGTAAATCCCAAACTCGTCTAAAATTCATGAAACATGGCATGCTATCATGGAGTGGCATCAACATGCCATGGTAAATTTTTTGTCCCATTTGGGGCAGGTTTGGGTATAAGCTTCTCAGAAACCAGAGCTGCTCACAACAAGCGTGATGGTTTTGGTAGGGAACGTGCCACCTTTGGGGACAAAACGATATCTACTGCCTCTTATTGCTTTCAAAATCTTTCGACTGTCAACTTAGAACAACAGGAGTGTTGTGTTCAATTTTGGAAATTTTCGGGGTTCGTTTGGACATTTTTATACATTAACTGGGTTTTCCTGGCATTTTATGCGCATAATTCAAATTTTAACTACATGCACATTCTCCAGTGCATATAAACTGGTTGAAAAATCAAATATGTGTCCCTGGTTGCATGTTAGGTCCCATGCAAGAAATAGGAATGAATTTCACACACCCTGCCACCGTCACTCGGCCGCAAACATTGAGATACCTGGTTTTTAAATTTTAGTAAATACAAAACTCATCTGAAATTCATGAAACTTGGCATGCTATCATGGAGCAGCATCAACATGCCGCGGAAATTTTTGTCCAATTTGGGGCAGGTTTGGGTATAAGCTTCGCACAAACCAGAGCTTCTCACAACAAGCGGGATGGTTGTGGTAGGGAACATGCCACCTTTGGGGACGAAAGGATGTTGTCGAAGCGTCTTATGCATCCTCTCAGTTGGGTAGCGTCTTCTGCATCCTCTCAGTTGGGTAGCGTCTTCTGCATCCTCTCAGTTGGGTAGCACCAACGATTTTGCACGGGCCTCCCCAATCTTGCCTCGGTCGGGAGATGCAAAATCAAATGTTGCATTGGATTAAAGAAGCCCGGTGGAAAGATCTTCTCTAACTTGCAGATCAACTCCGGCGCCAACTCTTCCATTTCTTCTAGCACGCCAGGCGATAGTTCTTTTGCACAAAGAACACGGAAGAAATAGCTGAGTTCTGCCAGTACTAGCCATTCATCCTCAGGGATGAAGCCACGCAACATCACCGGCATTACCCACTCAATCCATATGTGCCAATCATGACTCTTGAGACCAAATATCTTCAATTTATCAAGACTGGCTCCCCTCTGTAGATTCGCTGCATACCCATCGGGGAACATCAACTGCATTTTCACCCACAAGATAATTTCCCTCATAGCTGGCCTTCCAAGATTGAACCATGCCTTTGGCTTCGTCCAGTTCTGCTTTCCTTTCAGTTCTTTCATGTTTTGTAACGGCCTATCACATAGCGCCTCCAGATCGACTCTAGCCTTAGTATTATCCTTTGACTTCCCATCTATGCCGAACAATGTACCAAAAGTGCCTCGGCGATATTCTTCTCAGTGTGCATCACGTCGATGTTGTGTGGGCAAAGGAGGTCTTTGAAGTAAGGCAGATCCCATAAGCATGTTTTGTGAGTCCAGGCGTGCTTAGAATTATACCCCTTGAAGTACCCTGGACGCTCTGGATCTGGCTCGAGAGCGTTTAACTGATCCAGGGTCTGTTGGCCTGTCAATGCATGTGGTGCAGAGTTTTTGACAACTCTACCTCTGATGAAGTTCTTCTTGTCTTTCCTGAACTTATGGCGAGGATTCAGGAACTGTCTATGCATGTCGAAGCAAGAAAACTTGCGACCGGCCTGAAGCCAACGAAACTCAAGAGCTCCCTTGCATGTGGGGCACGGGAACCTTCCATGCACACACCAGCCAACGAATAGCGCATACGCCGGCAAGTCATGCGTCGAGTACATGTACCAGACACGCATTATGAAGTTCCGTTTGCTATAGGCATCGTATGTCTTGAACCCATTATCCCAGGCTTCTTGCAATTCGTCCTTAAGCGGTTGCATGTACACATTCATATTTTTCCCCGGATAGTTGGGCCCTGGAATTATCAACGTCAGGAAAATGTTCTTTCTTTGCATAATCTGTCCGGGGGGGATTGAGTGGAAAGACAAATACGGGCCAACAACTGTATTGGGCTGCCGTCATACCAAACACACTGAACCCATCCGTGCTGATGCCGACTCGAGGATGCCTCGGATCTGCCGCTTTGTCACCATGTAATTCATCAAACTTTTTCCACGCAACACCATCCGATGTGTGTACAATCATCAGATTCCCATCTGCATCTAGTTCGGTTCTTTTGCCCGTTTTGTGCCATGTCATCTGTCTGGCCGTCTCTTCGACCATGAAAAGACGTTGAAGTCTTGGTACGATTGGCATATACCGAAGAACACTAACGGGGATTTTGGTCTGTGTCTTCTCACCCATACCGTTGTCTACCACAACATACCTGGAAGACTTGCAAATGGGACAATAGTTCAAGTCCGCATAGTCAAGCCTAAACAAGACACATCCTTTCTCACAGGCATGTATCTTATCATAGGGCATCTTCAGTGCACGGAGGATTTTGTATGACTGGTACAGGTTTGCAGGCATTACATGGCCTTTGGGTAGAAAGCGTCCAAATACTGTCATCATTGCATCGTAGCATTCTCTGTCCAAGTTGAACTGAGCCTTCAGATCCATTACTTGTGAGATGGCATCCAACTGACAAAGCTCAGTGTGCTCATGGAGCGGACGTTTTGAAGACTCCAACATTTCATTGAAGGCCTTTGCAGATTCCTCCATCTCCTCGTCTGAATCCCGAGCATCATCAAAGTCTTGCACCATGTTTTCCATCCCGGTACCATGCTCGTCGGTGCGACGACGATCCACCTCAGCTCGGTCACGTTGGGCAGACTCACCATGAAATGTCCACACCGTATAATCGGGCGTAAAACCACTCTTCTGCAGGTGTTTGCCCATTTCAGCCTCTGTCCTCTTTTCCCAATTGCCGCACCGTAAACAGGGGCACCAGGTTTTCCTCTGGCCATTTGCAAATGCGGCTCGCACAAACCCCATGGTTTTTGTGAACCATTCAGTGCTCCATTTGTTCTGACCAGTGTGACCGGTGTACATCCACGCACGATCACTCATCTTGACTTTCAGAGCTACTAGACACACAACAAATATATATATATATATATATATATATATATATATAATTCAGCATGTATGTATTCATCAGTTGATCTACTTTGTCAATTTTATTACGTCCATGCAACCTACACTCTAATAGGTAATGATAGGTCCTAAGCCCACCCGAGTATGTTTAGATTGGGTTCATTTTCCCATGCTATGCCCCGGATCCTACGCAAAATTTCGGCAGCACCTCCCCGCTGT